>NW_007253561.1:346515-363789 GCF_000164805.1 Carlito syrichta | reverse complement strand
GAGACTCCAACTCAAAAAAAAAAAAAGAAAATTTTTTTGTAGAGACAGAATCTCACTATGTTGCCCTGTCTGGTCTTGAACTCTTGGACTCAAGCAATCTTCCTGCCTTGAACTCCCAAAGTTCTGGGATTACACCTTGCTTGGCCCTAACCTTACTTTCTTATACCTCTAGACTGGTTTAGTTATTCTGTTTCTATGTGTTCTCTTTGGGATTTTTGTATCACTCATTAGTACCTCTCCCTATTCATTTGTGTTCATTGTCTGCTGTTTTACCATCTCCTACTCTCTACCTACATTTTTTGTTGTTTTTTGCTTTTTGTTTTTTGATGTGGAGTCTCACTCTGTTGCCCAGGCTGGATTGCAGTGGCAAAATCATGGCTCACCCCAGCATGGATAGACCTCTTGGTCTAAGATAATCCTTCTGCCTCAGCCTCTCAAGTAACTGGGACTGTAGGCACACGCCATCATGCCTGGCTAAATTTTTTTTTAGAGACAATGTCCTTCTATGTTGCCTAGGCTGGTCTTAAACGCTTGGATTCAGACAGTTCTTCCACCTTGGCTTCCCAAAGTGATGGGGTTACTGCCATGAGCCGTGCTGCCCAGCCTTGTCTACAGTTTATCTAAGCATTTCTAGCCTAGTGAAACTTTTCTCAAATTTATTATTATTTCCTTTGAATGTCTTAAAACAATCTAATTCTGTCTTTTTAAATTTTTAATTAATCCTCAGCTCAGATCATTTGACTGCTACATCAGTAAACTGTGGTGGAGATCACGTGTCATCTTAATCGCCAAATCTTATTACCTCTTTTCAGTTAATATTGATATTCACCTCTTTGTGATGTTTACCTGGCCTTTCTTCTCCCTTGCAACTGCTATCTCCAGTTTATCTTCCTCCAACTGATTATGCCTTTCACAAGTCTCATTTGTTTTTCCTTTTAAGTATTAGATTCTCTCTCTCTCTCACATAGTCATACTACCTGTATACATTAACACACACATATATAGTTACACCTTTTTCCTCTGGTTACCTCATTTGTTAGTTTCAACTGTAGCCTACAAAATTATGGTGCCTCTTAAATATTTTGTCTGTTGATCCACACTTGATAATTCTGCTTAGTTTTAGAGCTCCATGCCTTGTAAAGTTAGAGTCCTTTTGTAGTCATAGAAATAAAGTTTCTCTAGGACTTCTGAATTTGTGCCCTATAAACTCAACCAGATTATCAAAACACTAGCATTAAGACATCAAAATTTAGAAACAGGAATACTTAGCTCAGAGCTAAACTCTAAAGTTTGATAATCCAAGCTTTTGTTAACTTTTGCCAGAGGGCCAACCCCCACTGACTGAACTCTGTAAACCCTTAGAAATTTGCATATCTAAGACCCAGCCACACCCACCGTGACCAACCCAGAGCCCATCACCCCCACACACATCTAGAGTAAATGGGCTTAGATGAATTCCTCCTTCCTTTTTAAAACTTCTACTTTTAAAAAAGTTCTTCCTCCCTTAAATACCTGTCAGAATTCACTCCTGCCACTGGACAAGTTAGAAAATTCAGTAAAATCAAAAGACTCATCCTGGATGACGCAAAGATCTCAAACTCATTTGCTATTTTGAGTCCCCAAAAGCCATTTTGTGTCTCTTTCTCAAGATTTTTCTGTCTATACAGATATAATGTGGATAAAATACCAATTGTATTATTTCTCACTCTGAAGTGGAGAGGCTTAATACACACTTATCAGCACAGTTGGTATGATAATGTTTTTCTGGTGCTCCTTTCACGCTCACTTCCACTCCTCCCCACCCCCTTATACTTACCCATTCCACAAAGTCAGCTAGACAGCACAGCTGCAGGCCTTGCTCCTTCACTAGGATTCACATGATGAAAGCTTGATTAATGCAAGGTTTAAATGAGCTGAGTCACACATGCTGAGTTCCTTCTTTCAAACTCGCCAATCGGATCTTACTCCTCCTCTCTTGATCCAGGGAGTGAAGGTCACCAATTACTGTCTTCTTCCTGATCCTCCAGAAGGGGCAAAAGCCCCTCCTTTACTGATCTTTAGACTAGGGCTTATGTGCTTCTGGGTGACCAGCATAGGTTACTATGGAGGCAATTTCTCCATCTTTAACTTTTAGTTGTATTTCTTAATTCGATCTACCTGAGAAAGTCTCGGTGTTCTACATACAAGTTTTTCTTCACCGTTTACCTTTTCAGGAAAAAGACTTATCTTTCACCCAACCTAAGGTAAGTATGTTACATTACCCCAGGGTATAAAAACCTGGTGGTGGGGCCATGAGGTGTGCCAGATTTTTCAAGAACATAACAGGGATGATTTGAAAAGGCAGGACAAAGAGTGTGCAGCAGAAACAAAAAATTTGAAAACTGAAGTTAGGCTTTTTCTGATGAAAATTAAGTATCATTTGGCTTATGAGATTGTGGGGATTGTTCCAAGATATTCAAAGGAAACAAAGTACTTTCACCAGTTAAAATTCCATGCCTTAACTGAATATTATTGTTTTGATGCGTATATTCAAAATAAATGTAAAATGTTTAGAATGCTAGATTATGGGCAGGGGAATACATAGTTTTTAAAAATACATGTTTTAGAAGACATGCAGATGAGTTTGAGAACAATTTTTATGCCTGTATGAACCAAGGAGGAAAATGTAACAGTTAACATAGTTTGCAAAGAGATGTTATTGGCTGACGGAAATTGTGGAAAGCAAAAAAACAATAAAAGTAAGAGGAGATGTTATTGGACTTTTAAACTTATCCTAAGATTTTTTGGCTATGAAAGTAATATGTATTCATTTTAACAAAAACAAATAATGTATTTATAGGAAGTAAAATTAAGAGTCTTGCTTTTTCTCCTACCTTTCCAGTTCCACTCTTCAGAGATAATCCCTGTTAAACCTTTTATTTGTAACTTCCACACCTTTTTCCCCCGTACTTAATACAAGTAAACTTTTGTGTATGAGTCCTTCCCCATAAATGGGATTATTAGTCTGCTGTCTGCCCCTTTTTTCCTCTTAACAAATGTAAATTGTCAGCATTTTCCCACATATGTATTTATAGCACTTTCAGTGGCTGCCTGGTATTTGTGAATGCTGTTGATTTGGCTTATGAGTTTGTGAGGACCAATGGTTGAATTGATGGATTTCCATTGTTTTCATTTATTGCCATTATAATCAATTTAGCATTGAAAATTATTGAACCTATGCTTTTTCATTAGAGATAGTCATTTTATAGAATAAATTATTCAGATAAGCAGTTTGTAATGTTGATAGGAGGCTTTCAGATTACTTTTCCTAAAATGTAAATATTAATAGCCACAGCCGTGTAGAAGAGAATGTGGTTTATCACATTTGTGCTGATATGTAATGTAAGTTGTGTATTTATTATTTATCCATTTTAAAGTTAGTCTTTTATCATTGGTTGAATCTTGGGGTTTGTTTTTTTTTAGTCGGAATCTCACTCTGTTGCCCAGGCTGGAGTACAGTGTCATGCTCATGGCCACCACAGCCTTCCCCTTCCAGGGCTCTGGTGATCCTTCTGCCTCATCCTTCCAAGGAGCTGGAATCACAGCCATAGTGCCACCACACCTGACTAATTTTTTAATTTATTGTAGAGTCAAGGTCTCGCCATGTTGCTCAGGCTGGTCTCCAACCCTTGAGCTCAGGCAATCCTCTCATAAGGTGTTGGGATTACAGCATGAGCCACCGCACCTGGCCTAATCTTGATATTCTAAAAATATATTCTCTTTAGAATATATTTTTAGTAAAACAATGCATTGAACAATATAACTTTGAATTTTATGGTGTCCTGGCTCCCTTGTGATTAAACGGTTATGTGACAACTTTTCTCCAGGGTAAATTTTAATGTTATAGTTCTGCTTTATTGATCCTTTAACAGTTAAGGGAAGAAAGTCGGAGACTGGCTTTGGCTGCCAAAAGAGAAAAAAGAAAGGAGAAGAGAAGAAAGAAAAAGGAAGAACAAAGAAGAAAACTAGAAGAAATTGAAGCCAAAAATAAAGAAAACTTTGAACTCCAAGCTGTTCAAGAAAAAGAAAAGCTTAAAGTTGAAGGTATTTTCTTTAAACAACCATCCAGTTTGTTTTATATTCCAGCCAAATCAGTCACTTAATGTAAAAATAGACTTTTAAGTTATTAACCTCTTAAAGTATTTGTAGCTTTTTTGTTGATTGACTTCCTCCCTAACTTTTATTATGAAAAATATCAAACCTACAGACAAGTTAAAAGAATGATAAAATGAACACCTGAGTAAAGTCCACATCGATTTACAAAATTATTAGAATTTCACTGTATTCTCTTTATTTTTCTCTCTACGTAACTATACTTATTTTTTTCTGAGCCTTCTTAAAGATAATTGTAGACATCCTGACATTTCAACTGTGAATACTTCAAAACACCTCCTGAGAATAATGTTAGGTTACATCATCAGTAAGTTTTTTAGATATTATAAATGGTAATTCCATAATAATCATCTACAGAATGTTTTGGAGTTATTCCTTACTGTCTATAGTCCAACGCTTAGCCAGATTTCTATAGATGAGGGAGTAATTTCTAACTAGATTGTAATTGAAAGATTATTTGAGATGGAAGAATAGTTGTTTCTCCCTATACACAGGGGCTTAGTTCTAGGACCCCTGCGGATACCAAAACCTGTAGAAGTTCTAGTCTCTTACATAAAATGGCATAAATTTGCATATAATCTATGCACTTTTCCCCATATACTTTAAATCTCTAGATTATTTATAATAACTAATATAATGTAAATGTTATGTAAATAGTTGTTAAACTGTGTTTTTTAATTTGTTTTTTTTTTCTATTTTTTTTCTCCAAATATTTTTGATTTGGGGTTGGTTGACTCCGTGGATATAGAGGGCTGACTATTGCCACTACATCACCAAATACGTGTGCATGCAGTTTGTGTATGTATTTTTTAAAATTTCCCCTTTCTCCAGCCTTTTATTTTGAAAATTTTCAAACTACAGAAGAGTTTAAGGACTAATATGATGAATGCCTGCTAATATGGTGAACAGCAATATCACCTGCATTCTTTTTTTTTCTTTTTTTTTTTTGAGTTGGAGTCTCACTGTGTCATCCAGGATGGAGTGCAATGGCATGCTTATGACCATGGGCTCAGGTGATCCTTCCACCTCAGCTTTCCAAGTAGCTGGCACTATAGGCACTCACCACAACATCCAGCTAAATTTTTTTTATTATTATTATTTATTGTAGAGATGAGGTTTCACTAAGTTGCTCAGGCTAGTGTCGAACCCCTGTTCTCAGGCAGTCCTCTCACCTCAGCCTACCAAAGTTTTGGGATTATAGGGGTGAGCCACTGTGCCCAGCTCACCTGCAATCTTTTTTTTTTTGAGTTGTAGTCTCACTCTGTTGCCCAGGCTGAAGTGCAGTGGCACACTCTCAGCCACTGCAGCCTTGACCTGCTGGGTTCAGGCGATCCTTCTGCCTTAGCCTTCCAAGTAGTTGGAACTACAGACATGTGCCACCACACCCAGCTAATTTTTTGATTTATTGTAGAGATGAGGTCTCCTAAAGTCTCCTGGGCTGCTCTCAAACCTGTGAGCTCAGGCAGTCCTCTCACCTTGACCTCCCAAAGTACTGGGATTATAGGCGTGAGCCACCGTGCCTGGCCTTTACTTGCATTCTTAAAACATTTTGATATATGGGTTTTATCTATCTTCTCTCTTTTTTTGAATAATTTTCTATAATTTGAACTGATCATGTGAAATCATTGTAAGTAGTAGAATATGTTTTTCTTAGGAAAAGAACATTATTTTACATAGCCACAATTATATTATTACATCTAAAAAATTTAATAATATAATAATACCTAATATACAGGACATATTTATATTTTCCCAAATTATTCCAGAAATTTTTTTTTTTATAACTACCTGTTATGCTTTGGGTTATAGAGAATAAATAGATCAGTCATGTCCAGCTCATTTACCAATGAATGCAAGAATAAGAATAACTGATGACTATATCTAATATTAGGGAAGTAACTCTTCTGGGTTTTTCTTTTCTTCAGCTGCTTAAAGCTAAATATATTCTAGGAACACTGAGAACTTGCTAATTTCAGTGTCGCTTTTACAGATGAGCCTGAAGTCTTGACAGAGCCTCCAAGTGCCACAACCACTACTACCATAGGTATATCTGCAACCTGGACAACTTTGGCAGGTTCCCATGGTAAAAGAAATAATACCATCACTACAACCAGTTCAAAGAGGAAAAACAGGAAAAATAAAATTACTCCAGAAAACGTTCAAATTATATTTGATGATCCACTACCAATTTCGTACAGTCAGCCCGAGAAGGTAAATGGAGAGTCCAAGAGCAGTAGCACCAGCGAGAGTGGGGACAGTGACAACATGAGGATTTCCAGTTGCAGTGATGAAAGTAGTCACAGCAACAGCAGCCGGAAGAGTGACAGCCACCCACCAGCTATGGTCACCCCCACTGGAAGCAGCAAGAAGCAGCCCTCAGTTCTTGTTACATTTCCAAAGGAGGAGAGAAAGTCAGTTTCTGGCAAGGCTTCAATAAAGTGAGTTCCAGTTTTCATTTTTTACTGTTTTAGTATAATCATGAAATACTTTGTTGCTAAATTTTTTTGATAAAGCAAGTGAATTAGTAACTAGCAAAATAAGGATGTTTCTTTGTGCTTAAGGAAGGTACAATTTCAGTTGAATTTGAGACTAAACTTTTTTTTTTAAAGAATTTTGTATCAAATGAGAGGTCAGAATATTTTTAATGTATACTTTCTTTTTTTGGTTGTTAAATTTAGCCTATCAAGAGTGTTGTGGTTTCTCAGCGATTATTATTGTGATTCAGCTCTGCTAAATTTGTTCCCTAGATACTATCTTCTTAAATTTGGCTCTTCATATGCTAAGTATTAAAGAGAAGTAAAAAAGAAGGTCCTCATTTGTTTATCATATTTAATCTAAAAATAAGCAAAATAATAAAATTATATAATAGGTTACCATTATTATTTAAAATGCTACATATATTCTATATTTAATGTATAACTATATTTAATATAATAACTACATGTAATATAATAATTTTTTCTCCCTCTGTTAAAGATTGTCAGAGACTATCAATGAAGGGACCAGTAATTCTCTATCTACTTGTACAAAATCTGGTCCATCTCCTCTTTCCTCTCCAAATGGGAAGTTGACAGTAGCAAGTCCTAAGCGTGGGCAAAAGAGGGAAGAAGGATGGAAGGAAGTTGTAAGAAGGTAATTATTTCCTTGATTTTTCTTTCTTCTTTTCAGGTGCTATATATCACAGTGAAGTGTTGTTTACCTAACAATTAAATTCTCCTACTGTGCTAAAGGTTGCAAACAGATGGCTCAAGGTTAAATCTGACCAACAGAGATTTCCTACACCATATTTTAGATGAAAAAAATATATATGTTAGTACTTTAAAAATTGGGAGATTTTGCAGTCTAAAAGTTAGATACTTATAATATGTACTTGGCTTTCATTGATATTGGAATTTGCTAAAGAAGTAGATTAGATTTTGTCTTGTCAACTTTGTAATTCTACTATCCAGTATATAATACATACTAGTACAAGTATTATGTAAGTTACTTGTAAATATTTGAAGAATGAGTAAGTATTGGTTTTAAACTATTGATCTAATCCTGTCTTTAAATCATAGTATACCTTTATTTCAAGGGTTTCAGGATAAAAATATTGTATTATATTTTGCTTGGGATTTTCAAAATAGTATTTATCAGAGTAGAAATGCAACATTCCAGAGATTTAAAAGAAGGTAAGATCCTTCAAATCCAGAAAGGGTGTGATTCATTATAACTCTTCTTACTTTAAACATAGAAATTTCATCTTAAAAACTAATTTTTTGGCTAGGCGCGGTGACTCATGCCAACATTTGGGGAGGTGTAGGCAAGAGAATTGCCTGAGTCCAGGGGTTCGAGACCAGCCTTGTTAACTTGGCAAGACCTAATTTCTGTAATAAATTTTTTTAAAAAAATTAGCTGGGCGTGATGGCACATTCTTGTGGTTCCAGCAACTTAGAAGCCTGAGACAGAAGGATCGCCTGAGTCCAGCAGGTCAAGGCTGTGGTGGGCGTGAGCGTACCACTGTACTCCAGCTTGGGTGACAGATTGAAACTCCTACTCAAAAAAATAAAATAAAATAAAGGAAGAGCTATAACAAACCAAATATATTACTGTTAATTCCCAAATGCACTATACAGTTCTCCCCACCTCCCTGTTTTTTTGGACCAAATAATAATCACTGATTGTTTCACTGATTTAAAGGACTGATTATCATGCCCTTTAGGGAAAAAAGAATTTTCAAGTTTCTTAGTTGTATACATAAAAGGACGAGGATCATGTCGTACCTTTTAGAAAATACATTTAATTTAATACTTAATCTACCCTTCTCAATAAATTAGTTACTTGCTTAATAAAACATAATTGACTGATTCTCTTTATTGAGAACAGAATACTGTATTTGTTTTTGAAGTATTCTTTAACTGTCTTACAAAAACTTTATATACCTTTTCTGAACTGAATGTTTAAAATTAAATGTCATTTCACAAGTGTTAGATGGATTTTGCTTTTTAAATTCTAGTAGGCTTTTCTTTTTCCTCATATTACTAAATGTTCGTTAGCAAGTATTCACATTTGTGGATAATCATTTTAATGCCTCTGAAGAATGTAGGAAAACAGTGAATTTTTAATATTATTTATATTTTAGAGAATAAAAATAGGAATGTGAGTAAAAAACAATTCTTTCTTGGCTCTTCATTTTAGATGAGATACCCTGTGAGTGTGTCTTTATATACCCTATTAACAACACTCATAACATGGCGGTGCAATTTTATTATTTAGTGTCTATTACATGGACACTAAGTATAAGTGGGCAGGAACCTCTGCCTGTCTTACTTACCATTAGTGTTTGCATTAGCACAGTACGTGTCTACATAGTCATAGTATGAAAGGTCATAGGAAATGAAACCATATTTGATAATGTGATAAACAACTGTAATTTGTCTTTTGTTCCTAGTTGCCTTTTATCTGTTCATCTAGAGTAAAAGTAAATAGAGACTTACTCAGCAGTGACAGAAAACTATTTTACTAATACTCAGAAAGCGTTTTTTAATTACTTTTTAAAATTACCAGTTATTAATGATTTATCTTAATTTATCTTTACAACTTTTAAACAGGTCAAAAAAAGTATCTGTTCCATCAACCGTGATATCCAGAGTGATTGGAAGAGGAGGATGCAATATCAATGCTATTCGGGAGTTTACTGGTGCACACATAGATATCGATAAACAGAAAGACAAGACAGGAGACCGAATAATAACTATAAGGCAAAATTTTGTCTCTTATGTTTTCTTCCTTTCTGTTTTATTGCACTATATTTTAATGAAAGATAGCCATATGAGTTTTCACTGGAAATTTGTGTTTAATAAGTATACTTTTTAAAGATGGAAATTCTACGGTGTTTCAGAAGATAACCTTTATAAGTTTCTTTTTCTCTAGTTAATACACTCTTGTGAAGTGTTTTAAAAAGTTTTATGGGAAGTGTGTGTGTGTGTGCACCTGTGATAAAGGCTTATATTATCTTTACATAAACTGTTCGTATGATATTTTTAAACATCTGTTCTGAGACTTGTAGAGGGAGTTTTTCTAACATATTTTAGGCAATGGGCTTCTGTCTCTCAAATTGGTCTTTGCGATTTGTTATTCTGAGATTGTTTCTTTGGAATTTGAGCTTAGCTATAGATTTAACTCTGAAGTGAAAATTTAACTTTCTTTGAATAACTCATCGAATGTGTCTGTGCCTGAATATCCTTAAAATAAAAGTGATATTCTAAGAAATAAGAATGTAAGAAACTGTTTTTAATGACTTTCAAGTCGATCCTGAGTTTGGAAGCATCTCATGTGTTTTTAGATGGCAGTTACAGGTTTGCAGGTGCCCCTGCAGTATATGGGAGGACTGAGAAGCGAGGAGGCAGTTAATTTTCTCTATTTTACCACTGTCCTCGCCTGTATCATTTTTCTCCGGAATAGCTGGGTAGCCACAATCTGCCTTCTCCAGAAAAGGGAGAAGCGGATACTGTTTATGGATGAATTCTCCCTTGGGTTTCTGTAAGGCCTGTCTTAAATCAAATGTTTTCCTGAAGATCCAGCACTAGGTTTTGAAGTTATGGCTGTTGTTGGCATTGTCAGAATTCCTCCCTCATTTTCAAACATTTTCCCTAAGGGGTTTTAATAATTACCCTACTTAATAGAGAAACTACTAGTGAATATGTAGTAGATGGGGTCATCTTAGATACCAGGATTTAAGATAAAATACTATTTTCTTATTCAGTTGTATTATTTTTTTTATCAGTCAACTTTGAACTTTCAGCAAAGTATGAATTGCATAGGCTTTTGAGTGCAGTGGTTTTTCTGACTAGTGTATTTTACAGTAGTAAAATGGTTTCATAGACTAAGGACAGTATGTGAATTTTTGGAAAATAAATCATTTACCCTCCTTTGAAAAATATAGTGATAATTCAGGATAGCTTTGTTTGCAGAATATCGCCAGAATGGTCTGAAGCTTGCTGCTTAACTTTTGTTATCTGTTCTCTGTATTTATATATGTGTACACACACATGCGTGCGTGCACGCACGCATGACAGAATGTAGGCTTTACATATTAAAAAGTAGAGGAAATTTGACCTTATTTTTTTTTTTGTCGATGTGTAGGGGTGGCACTGAATCAACAAGACAAGCAACTCAGTTGATTAATGCTCTGATCAAGGATCCAGACAAAGAAATCGATGAACTTATTCCAAAGAATCGTTTGAAAAGCTCCTCAGCAAATTCCAAAATAGGGTCATCAGCACCTACCACCACTGCTGCTAACAGTTCCTTAATGGGAATTAAAATGACGACTGTAGCTCTGTCATCAACATCTCAAACTGCCACAGCACTCACCGTGCCTGCGATTTCTTCTGCATCCACTCACAAAACCATCAAGAACCCAGTGACTAATGTGAGGCCTGGTTTTCCAGTTTCCCTTCCGTTAGCATATCCTCCGCCACAGTTTGCACACGCTTTGCTTGCTGCTCAGACTTTCCAGCAGATTCGTCCCCCACGGTTGCCCATGACCCACTTTGGAGGGACTTTTCCACCAGCTCAATCCACTTGGGGTCCTTTTCCTGTCAGGCCTTTGAGCCCTGCCAGAGCTACTAACTCGCCTAAGCCTCACATGGTGCCTCGCCATAGCAATCAGAATAGCAGTGGTTCTCAGGTGAATTCAGCAGGTTCTTTAAATTCAAGCCCAACAACTACCGCCAGTTCATCAGCTTCAACGGTGCCTGGTACATCTACAAATGGCAGTCCAAGTTCACCTTCAGTCAGAAGGCAGCTTTTCGTCACAGTTGTGAAGACATCCAATGCCACCACAACAACGGTCACTACCACAGCAAGCAACAACAGCACTGCACCCACAAATGCCACATATCCTATGCCTACTGCCAAAGAACACTATCCAGTATCATCCCCATCTTCCCCATCACCACCAGCCCAGCCAGGAGGGGTTTCAAGAAACAGCCCTTTGGATTGTGGATCAGCATCTCCAAATAAAGGGGTGCCTTCCTCTGAGCAGGAAGCAGGTAGTCCACCAGCAGTAGAAACAACAAACAGTAGACCTCCGAACAGCAGCAGTTCTTCTGGGAGCTCATCAGTTCATTCTGCTCAGCAACCACCTCCGGGATCTGCTTCTCAGGAACCAAGACCACCTCTTCAGCCGTCTCAGGTTCCTCCCTCGGAAGTGAGAATGACTGTTCCCCCTTTAGCAACAACAAGTTCTGCTCCAGTGGCGGTGCCTTCTACTGCCCCAGTGACTTACCCTATGCCTCAGACACAAATGGGATGCTCCCAGCCTGCTCCTAAAGTGGAAACCCCTGCTATTAGACCACCCTCTCATGGCACAACTGCCCCTCACAAAAATCCAGCTCCAGTGCAGAATTCATCTGTCGCAGTCCTCAGTGTCAATCACATTAAGAGACCTCACAGTGTTCCCTCTTCTGTCCAGCTACCTTCGACCTTAAGTACACAAAGTGCTTGTCAGAATTCAATGCATCCAGCGAATAAGCCCATTGCTCCCAATTTCAGTGCCCCCTTACCATTTGGGCCCTTTAGCACATTGTTTGAAAACAGTCCCGCATCTGCCCATGCCTTCTGGGGGGGATCTGTTGTTTCATCTCAGTCAACACCAGAATCTATGCTATCAGGAAAATCCTCATATTTGCCAAACTCGGATCCTTTACATCAGTCTGATACTTCCAAAGCTCCAGGTTTTAGACCACCCTTACAAAGACCTGCTCCAAGTCCCTCAGGTAAGTGTATATTTGCTGACATTCTGGACCTGCTCTTTTACACAGGTGGTATAAAAATTCTTGAAGTTTTTTATTGTTTTTATTCTATGGCAACTTGGATAGAGATTGTTGTATTCAGTTAACTCAATTGTTGTATTTGTGTGCGTGTGTGTGTTTTATCTTTTAAAGGCTACAGTAGATACTTCTTGAATTTTCCATAAGTGTTTTTATCAGGCATATTTTTCTCTTTCAAAAGCCTTTTGTGTTTTAATTTAAAAAGATAATGCCACCAAAAGTTTGCTTTTATTTCAAATGCAAAATAACTAAGATTTTAAACTTTTGATCTCATTTTTGATTTTGTTTTTAAAATACTGAAAAAAAATAGAACTAAACAGTCTGATATTGTAGCCACTTACTTGAATTTAAATTGGTGGAAATTTTAAAAATTTGTCTTCTCAGTCTAGCTAATCATATTTCAAGTGCTTAGTAAACATTTATGGCTAGTGGCTACCATATTGGACAGCAAAGATGTAAAACATTTCCATTTTCATAGTTCTATCAGACAGCACTGACATTTATGGAGGATCTAAAGATTTTCTAATTATAAGCTATTGCTTTTTTAACCTTTTACTTTGAAATGTTTTTAAAGCCTGGCTTGGTGGCTCAGCCTGTAATCCCAGCACTTTGGGAGACTGAGGTGAGTGGATTGCCTTAGCCCACGGGTTCAAGACCCTCCTGGGCAGCGAGACCTCATCTCCACAATAAATCAAAAAATCAGCCAGGCATGGTAGTGCATGCCTGTAATTCTGGCTACATGAAAAGCTGAGGTGGAAGGATCGCTGGAGCCCAGCAGGTCGAGGCTGCGGTGGCTGGGAGCGGCCACTGCCCTCTAGTTGGGCAACAGAGTGAGACGCCAACTCAAAAAAAAAAACCAAAAAACCAGAATGTTTTTAGATTTATAGAAGATAAATTTCTCTGGCTTCCCCTAATATAAACATCTTATATAACAATGATACATTTCAAAACTAAAAAAAATTAATATTGATGTAGTAATACTAGACTAAAGATTTTATGCAGATTTTACCAGTTTTTTTCAGCAATGTGTTTATTCTGTGGTAGGAGCCAATCCAGAATGCCAATTTGCATTTTGAGCTATTATTTTGTTTTTTGTTTTTGAGTTGGAGTCTCACTCAGTTGCCCAGGCTGGAATGTAGTGTCATGCTTACTGCCACTGCAGCCTCAACCAGCTGGGCTCAGGCGATTCTTCCACCTCAGCCTTCCAAGTAGCTGAAACCACAGACATGCAGGAGCATGCCTGCCTAATTGTGTGTGTGTGTGTGTGTGTGTGTGTGTGTGGAGAGCAAGTCTCGCCATGTTGCTTAAGCTGATCTCAAACCCCTGGGCTCAGGCAATCCTGTTACCTCCACCTCCCACAGTACTGGGATTACAGGTGTGCGCCATCACACCTGGCAAAAAATATTTTTAAATTAATATTATATGACACAAAAAACATGAAATTCAAATTTTAGTGTTCATAGAGTTTATTGAAACATAACTATGCCTATTCGCTTGCATATTATATATGAGTGCTTTCATGCTATAATGACAGAATGTGCACTAGTTGGAACAGAGACTATGTGCCCTGCAAAGTCTAAAATATTTAGTCTTTGACCCTTTAGAGAAGGATTGCCAGCTACTCATCTTTGTCAGTGAGGATATGAAATTCTGGGACCAAAACTTCCAAGTTTAATGGAAACTCAATGTTATTTGCATCTATTTCTATAACTTGTAAATAAAGTTTAATAAATATGATCAATAAATGTTTCTTTGCCAGCAATTGATTGAAATATAGAATCAATATAATTAGGTTTTTAAAGATCATTATATGCTACTGCGTTGGAGAAGCTTTAAAGTTTATTTTTATAATAGTTGAAATTTAATGAAAGTACATTATTATCATGAAAATTAAGCAAACTCACATTCCAAAAATATGATCATCTACATATTATATTGGGAATGGTTACAATTAAAATTTATGAAAAGGTATAGAAAAGAGACCAACTCCAGAAGAAAGGTAAAGTTTTTGGGGAGCGTACAGTTGATTAGAGCTAAAATTAGCATGAATGTTTAATTTACAGATCAATTGCTTGATTCAAGTCATTTAGAGTTTAAAATATTCATCCTTTTATTACTTAAAAAGCATCTCTCATTTTTCACCTAACCGAAATCCTAATTTTCATTTCTGTCTACATATTCCTATCATATTGTGTGTTTTCATGCATATTTTTCTTTCTTTGCTTCACTAACTTTATGTATATAATTGGACCATTTATATTTTAGACTCAGGTCTGTTAATATTTTGTATTTTGAAAAAATTTTAAGCCACATAAAATTTTAGGGAACCAAATAAACAGCATAGTAAATACATTTATGTTTCCTCACTTAATTCTCTACTTGATAATATTTTTCCAAACTCCTTCTCTTCCCTTCCTGCCTTTTTTTCCTTTCCTTTTGCTGCTTTCTTTCCATTCTATCCCATCTTGTCTGTCTCTCCCCTTTTTTGTCCTTCTATTCTCCTTCTTCCCCTCTTTCTGTTCCTATCTCTATTTTCTTTTCCTCCCCACCCTTTGTCAAATTATGGAAAGATAGGTTTCAAATGGCATACATTACCTCTGAACACTTTGGTATGCATCTTCCCAGCATTTGCCTTCACTTTACACCATTACTACATCCAATTAGAATGGACTTGGTAATAATACCCAGCATAAAATACCATTATCCCAAATATATCTGTTAGCCTGTGTTCATCTTTTTTTTTTTTTTTAATTTGGAGTCTCACTTTTGCCCAGGCTGTAGTGCAGTGGCACTGGCACACTCACTGCCACCCCAGCATCAACCTGCTGGGTTCCGGCGATCCTTCTGTCTCAGCCTTCCAAGCAGCTGGAACTACAGATGCATGCTACCACACCCGGCTAATTTCTGATTTATCGTAGAGATGAGGTATTGCCAAGTTGCCCAGGCCAGTGTCAAACCCGCGGGCTCAGGCAATCCACTTGCCTTGGCCTCCCAAATTGCTGGGATTATAGGCTGAGCCACTGAGCCTGGCCTTTTTTTCCTTTTAATCCAAGATTCGATGAACGTTCACACTTTTTTTTTGTTTTGGCTGTCTCTGCCTCTTTCCCCAGTCTAAAGCAATCCCATCACTTTTCTGCAGTTCTTGATACTAAATCTTTTGAGGAGTCCAATTGTTCTGAAAAATGTATCAGAATCAGCGTTTCTTTAATACATGATTAGATTCAGATCAAAATATCTAAAAGGAACATTGTATAGGTGATTTTTGAACCTCACACTCTTATCAGTAGCAGATCATCCCACTATTGCCTATGGAAAACATGGCCACTTCGTTAAAATGCTAATCATCAGATCTCTCCTTTGTTAGAAGAGTATCTGTAGGCTTTTATTTCTCCTTAGTTTTTTAAAGATACATTTTTATACAAACCTTTGCGCCTTAAACTATTTAAATTCCAATATTCACCTGTATTCTGTAATAGCTTATACAAGATCAGATATAAGAATATAGCTGGGTATGGTGACACATGCCTGTAATCTCAGCTACTCAGAAGGCTAAGGCAGCAGGATGCTTCAGCCCAGAAGTTTGAGGCTGCAGTTAGCCATGATCACGCCACTGTACTGCAGTTTGGGTGATAGAGTGAGACCCATTCTCTGGGGAAAAAAAAAAAAAAACAAACCTCTTAGTAACTTTTTTTTAAAAAAGTTTTGACCCATTAACCTAAAATCAGATAAGTAGGTTGCTTGTGTAAGTAGCATAATGTATAAACATTTATAATACTTTTGAGTAAACATATCCAAAAGCAGATATATATGTGATAGAGAAACAGGAGGGAGAGTAAATGTTCAGTGTTTATCTTTAGGGAGTAGGAAAACTTGGAAGTTTAACTTTCTTTTATATATTTGTTTTTTGGTTTGTGTGTTTGTTTAGTCAGGGTCTCTGTTGCTCAGGCTGAGTTCATTGCAGCCTCTACCTCCTGGACCTAAGTGGTCCTTCTGCTGCAGCCACCCAAGTAATTGGGACTATAGGTGCACATTGCCATGCCCGGCTAATTTTTTTATGTTTTGTAAAGACAAGGTCTCACCATAAAGCCTGGGCTGGTATTGAACCCCTGGGCTCAAGCAATCCTTCCACCTCAACCTCATGAGTAGCTGGGACTACAGGCTCATGCCACCATGCTTGACTAATTTTTTGTAGAGACGAGGTCTCACTATATTGCCTAAGTTGGTTTTTAATTCTCTCTTTTTTTTTTTTTTTTTGGAGTCAGTCTTACTCTGTTGCTTGGAGTGCAGTGACACACTCATAGTCGCCACAGCCTTGATCTGCTGGGCTCGGGCGAACCTTCCACCTCAGTTTTCCAAGTTGCTGAAACTACAGGCATGCACTACCATACCTGGCTAGTTTTTTTTATTTATTATAGAGATGAGGTCTCACCAAGTTGCCCAGGCTGGTCTCAAAACCCTGGGCTCAGGCAATCCACTCGCCTCGGCCTCCCAAAGTGCTGGGTTTATAGGCTTGAGCCCCTGTGACTGGCCTGGTCTTGAATTCTTGGACTCAAGCGATCCTTCCACCTCAGCTCCCTAAGTAGCTGGGACTACAGGCTTATGCCACCATGCCTGGCTAACTTTTATTTTTGTGGAGATGAGTGGTCACTATATTGCTTAGGCTGGTCTTGAACTCCTGGGCTCAAGCAATCCTCTTGCCTTGGTCTTTCTGAAGTGCTAGGAATTCAGATGTGAACCACAGCACCCAACCCCTGGTATTTTCTTTACAGTGGTTTGCATTAATTTTTTTTTTTTTTTTTTTTTTTTG
>NW_007253561.1:343372-346486 GCF_000164805.1 Carlito syrichta | reverse complement strand
AGATGAGGTCTCGCTGCCCAGGCGGGTCTCGAACCCGCGGGGTCAGGCAATTCACTCACCACAGCCTCCCAAAGGCGCAGGATTACAGGCTGAGCCACCGAGCCTGGCTCTGCATTAATTTTATGGTCATTAAAGACAATGAAAGTCCACTTCGGCAAAAAACCCTTGTAAAGAAAAACTAATTTATCCTTTTTCACTAAAAGATCAGTGCCTACAAGTGCAAGTGTACTGGAGCCAAGAATATAATTTGTGCCCAATACATTTATGCTGCATTAAATAGGTCTGCAGTAGTGAATGATAATTATTTTATATAGTTATCTGTATAAAATGGAGAAATGCCAAATTGATGGACTGAAAGAAGTAACCAAGGATAATTTTTTTAAAGAATCTAAAACTTGGATATATTTGGGACCTCTTAGAATTTTAAGCTTGTCTAATTATTTTTCCTAAGTTAACTAGGAGGTATGATAGGTATTAGGTATAGAAGGTATAACTAGGTATTATAAATTATGATGGTCTTCTACATTGTAGGTATTGTCAATATGGATTCGCCATATGGTTCTGTAACACCTTCTTCTACACATTTGGGAAACTTTGCCTCAAACCTATCAGGAAGTCAGATGTATGGACCTGGGGCACCCCTTGGAGGAACACCTGCAGCTGCTAATTTTAACAGACAACATTTTTCCCCCCTCAGTTTGTTGACTCCGTGTTCATCAGCATCAAATGGTGAGTATTATATGCTGTAATTTCATAAGAAGAATTTGTATAAGTTAGTTTTGTTTTGTTTTTGAGTCACATTCTTACTCTGTCACCCAGGCTGGAGTATAATGGCAGTCTTACGGCCAACACAGCCTCGACTTGCTGGTCTCAGGCGATCCTTCCTCCTCAGCCTTCCAAGTAGCCAGGACTATAGACATGTACTACCACGCCTGGCTAATTTTTTGATTTATTGTAGAGATGTGGTCACACCAAGTTGCCCAGGCAGGTCTTGAGCCCATGAGTTCAGTCAATCCTCTCATCTTGACATCCTAAAGTGCTGGAATTATAGGCATGAGCCACTGTGCCCAGCCAAAACCTTTTATTTTTTAAGAAAACATATGCAGGCTAGGATTAATTAATACTTAATCCTGAATAACTATTCAGGTTAATTCCCCCACCTGCTAAAAATACCTTTGTCAACAAAATCCTAATATAAACAATTGTGTGAGCTTAGACAAATCACTGAAATATCAATTTTCTGATCTGTAATATCCACCACACAGGATTTGTGTGAGAAGTACACATGATAAGGCTGGGCGTGGTGGCTCACACTTATAATCCCAGCACTTTGGGAGGCCAAGGTGAGAGGATTGCCTAAGTCCACATGTTCGAGACCAGCCTGGGCAACTTGGCAAGACCTCATCTCTACAATAAATCAAGAAAAATTAACTGGGCGTGGTAGCACGTGCCTGTAGTTCCAGCTACTTGGAAGGCTGAGGCGGAAGGATCGCCAGAGCCCAGCAGGTCGAGGCTGCAGTGGCCGGGAGCGGCCACTGCACTCCAGTCTGGGTGACAGAGTGAGACTCCAACTCAAAAAAAGTCGAAATGCATGACTTTTAGAGTGATTTTATTCTACATAGTTGTTTCTTGCACTCTTGTTGAAATTAATTTTTATCCCTAAGTATATAATCTATCTGGGATAGTGTCTCTGAATGTTTTGAACTGAAGCTAAACCATTGTAGGAACAAACATTTTCCTTAAAGTGTCTACATAGGGGTGATTTATATTCATCTATATGCATATATAAAAAGGATTTTTTTTATTTTCATGTTCATTAAAAAATAGAAAGGCTGGGCATGGAGGCTCACACCTGTAATCCCAGTACTTTGGGAACCCAAGACCAGGAGGATTACTTGAGCCCAGGAGTTTGACGCCACCGTAAGCAACATAGCAAGACCTGTCTCTACTGAAAAAAAAAAAAAAAGGAAGGACTTAAAATTGCAACTCGACTAATTTTTTTAACAAGTGTTACCTGAAATTTTTGGGTAATCTTAAAAAGAGAATGGGTTCTCAGAGCAGAGGATGTTTTTAAGTATAGGTGATCCTTGAACAACATACTTTCTAACTATACTGTTTCACCTAAATGCAGATTTTTAAAAATTAAATACAGTCGCCCTCCATATGGGTCGGTGGGCTCTGCATCTGCAACCAAATGTGGGTCGAAAATACAGTAATCTCCTAAAAGAGACCATTGTTTTTAAGGGGAAAAAATATATATGTATATAAGAAAATACAATATTTATAGCATATGCAAACTGCTTATACAGAGGGCCAACTTTTCCTATCAACCAGTTCCATGGGGTCAGCTGCAGCACTCAGGTGTGCATGAATTTTGATATCTGCAGTAGACCTTGAACCAGATAGGGGTGACTGTGTATAAAAACATACTTTATTGATATTATTGCTTATTACTTTAGGTAATACATTATTTCAGAAACTCTTGGATAAAATTCAAAAACTGTGATACATTGTTTTACCCCGGAGTTTGGTGTATACCTTTTTTATTGTAAAAAGCATTGCTAGCTGGACATGTTGGCTCACGCCTGTAATCTCAACATTTTGGGAAGCAGGGGCAGGAGGCTCGCTCTCCCTTGATCCCAGGAGTTTGAGACTAGCCTTGGCAACATGGCAAGACTTTGTTTCCACAAAAAATAAAACAATTAGCTGGGCATGGTAGACTCTGCTACTTGGGAGACGGATACAGAAGGATCCAGTGAGCTCAGGAGTTGGAGTCTGTGGTGAGCCATGATTGTGCCACTGCATCCCAGCATGGGCAACAGAATGAGACCTTCACTAAACAACAACAAAAAGAAAAAGTTCTATGCATTTTTAAAACAATGTAACCAATATAGGTTAGATTTTTCAGTGCATGCTTTTTAATACATTGCTTATGTTGTAGGTGTAAAATGTCACTGAGGCCATTAAAATGGCTTTTATTATTAGCACATTCCAACAATGTTTTGTTGTAAAAAATTTCAAGCCAGGCTCGGTGGCTCAGCCTGTAATCCCGCGCCTTTGGGAGGCTGAGGTGAGTGGATTGCATGAGTCCGCGGGTTCGAGACCCGCCTGGGC
>NW_007253561.1:331237-343352 GCF_000164805.1 Carlito syrichta | reverse complement strand
CTACTTGGAAGGCTGAGGCGGAAGGATCGCCGGAGCCCAGCAGGTCGAGGCTGCGGTGGCCGGGAGCGGCCACTGCACCCCAGTCTGGGGGACAGAGTGAGACTCCAACTCAAAAAAAAAAAAAAAAAATTTCAAACCTGTAGAAAAGTTAACGATTAATTCAATGGGCCAGACGCGGTAGCTCATACCATAATCCCACTACTTTGGGAGGCCAAAGTGAGAGGATTGCTTGAGCCCATGGGTTGGAGACCAGCCTGGGCAACATGGCAAGACCTCATCTCTACAATAAATCAAGAAAAATAAGCTGGGCATGGTGATACATACCTGTAGTTCTGAGCCCAGGTCGAGACTATGGTGACTGAGCTTGCCACTGCCCTCCAGCCTGGGCAACAGTGAGGCTTCGACTCAAAATTTAAAAAAACAAATAAGATTAATTCAAAAATGCCCATATCTCTTCACTTAAATTTACCAATTATTTTAAGCATTCTGTTTTCATTTATTTTCTCTTTAATTTTTTTGTTGTTGAGCCATTTGAAAATAAGATGCGGACAAGACACTATAAACTTTAAAAACATGTATCACTTAAGAGTAAGGACATGGTCTTAATGCAACCATAATACCATTATCAAATACCTAATAGATTAACATTAATTCAATAATAATCATCTGATATATAGTCCATATGCAGATATCCCATATTGTCCCAAAACAGTTTTTTTTCATAATACTCAGTATATACTGATAACAAAAGATGAGTACAAGTCACATTTGACTTCTTTAATCAAAAGAGGTGCTCAAAGTGATTACTATCAGCATCCAGACACTTCTGATTATGGTGAACTACTGCAGAACTTGCGGCTATGCAAGGCCTCCCAGATCTTCCCTTATGCACATCACACACAGTACCATGCCTCTCAAATTCATCATGAACACAAGCAGTTGTTAGGTGTATTGGAAGTTCTGTTGCATACTCATACTTCCATTATTATACTTCCACAGTGTTCTCGAATTTCAAATACCACTTCAATATGGTCTTGCACTTCTCAAATGACAACCATACTTCTGCCACTTTCTTTGACTGCCCTGCCTGTTGCATGATGATGCCAGCATTCATTTGATTTTTTTTCTTTTATTTATTTTTTTTCATTTTAAAGATGTGGGGTACAATTCAGGGTTTAGGTATACCAGTGTTCATTATGCAGGTACCCTTATTGATGAGGTATGCCCCCTCCTTCCCCTGGCAGATTCCTACTACTGCCAGTCTCTTTTCCCTGTCCCCCTCCCAGCAGTTTCCCACTCCTGCCAATCCTTTTCTTTCCTTTTTTTTTCGTTTTTTTGAGTTGGAGTCTCACTCTGTCGCCCAGACTGGAGTGCAGTGGCATGCTCCCAGCCACCGCAGCCTCGACTTGCTGGGCTCCGGTGATCCTTCCGCCTCAGCCTTCCAAGTAGCTGGAACTACAGGTGTGCACTATCAAACCTCGCTAATATTTTGATTTATTGTAGAGATGAGGTCTTGCCATGTTGGCCAGGCGGGTCTCGAACCTGCGGACTCAGGCAATTTACTTACCTCAGCCTCCCAAGGTGCGGGATTACAGGCAGAGCCACCAAACCCGGCCCTTTTCTTATAGTATTATGATAATTGTTCAAGGTCTGCTTATAGTGAGAACATGTGATACTCAGTTCTTTGTTTCTGTGAAAGATCACTCAGTATTATAGATTCTAAATCCATCCAGGTTGCTGTGAAGTTCATGATTTTGTTCTTCTTTATGGCTGCATAATATTCCGTCATATATATATATACCACATTTTTTTTATCCAGTCCTCTTTTGATGTGCAGCACGGTTGGTTCCATGTTCTTGCTATTGTGAACAATGCTGCGATAAACATGTGTGTGCAGGTAGCTTTTTTATAGAGTGATTTGAGTTCTTCCAGGTATATTCCCAGTAGGGAGATTAATTCAATAATGCCCATACCTCTTCACTTACATTTACCAATTGTTTTAAACATTCTGTTTTATTTATTTTCTCTCTTTAACTTTTTTGTTGTTGAACCATTTGAAAATAAGATGTAGACAAGACACTATAGATCTAAAAACATGTATTACTTAATAATAACATTTTCTTTTTTTTTTTTTTTTTTTGAGTTGGAGTCTCACTTTGTCACCCAGACTGGAGTGCAGTGACCGCTCCTGGCCACTGCAACCTCGACCTGCTGGGCTCCGGCGATCCTTCCGCCTCAGCCTTCCGAGTAGCCGGAATTACAGGCATGTGCTACCACGCCCGGCTGATTTTTTGATATATTGTAGAGATGAGTCTCACTGCCCCAGGCGGGTCTCGAACCCGCGGGCTCAGGCAATCCACTCACCTCCGCCTCCCAAAGGTGCGGGATTACAGGCTGACATTTTCTTAATGCAACCATAATACCATTGTCAAATACCTAATAGGTTAACATTAATTCAGTAATAATCATCTGATATACAGTCCATATGCAGATATCCCAAATTGTCCCCAAATAGTTTTTATAGCTTTTTCTTCCTTGAACCAGGTAAACTCAAGAATAATATACTGCATTTGATTATGTCTCTCAGGTTTAACTAAAAATAAAACAATTTTTTTACCTTGTAAGAATAGTACAGAGAACTTTTGTATATTTTTCCCAGATTCTCCAATTTTTTCCTTCCCATTTCTCTCTCTCTCTCTCTCTCTCTCTCTCTCTCTCTCTCTCTCTCTGTGTGTGTTTTTAAAACTATTTAACTATTTTTCTCCTGTACCATTTTAGATTTAGTTGCAGATAGGAAGTTCTTTTACCTGTAAATGCAGTGAAATTTTACTGTAGCAGCACTTTCTGAGTTTGTAAGTCACATTGCTTTTTTGGTTTTATCTCAAGTCCCTGTTGTCATTTCTAAACTGAGGTGAATTTACCATGATGTCAATGAAGCGTAAGCTTGGGGCACCTCATTTGTATGTGCCCCATCTGATTTTATATATGTAATTTTACATTCATTTTCTTTAAAAATTTCCCCAAATCGTATAACTTCAAGGCCTCACAAAGCTCAGATCTACTCAATTCTATAAAGCCTTTTTTTCTCTAATATGTAAAATAACATGGTTTTGAATTACATTTTGCTTTTTTTTTTTTAGCTAATTAAAGAAATTTTACTAATTAGAGATAAGAAAAGTATTTTAGTGAGGCTCTTTTCATGACAGGGTTTATAGACCCACCAATGGAGTCTCAAAGAAAATGGGATTTACTAGCCAGGCATGGTGGCATGTGCCTGTAGTTCCAGCTACTTGGAAGGCTGAGACGGAAGGATCACCTGAGCCCAGCAGGTCGAGGCTGTGGTGGCCAGGAGCATGCCACTGCCCTCCAACCTGGGTGACAGAGTAAAACTCCAACTCAAAAAAAAAAAATGGTGTTTACTATAACTATAAGCCAATGCAGGACCATCTCCTGAACCAACCAGGACTTAAGGACAGATACTGTCTTCCTTTCTCTCTCAGCGGTTATGTTCTCTCACATATCTATGGTCTGTTTCTTGTAAGTCTCACCTGTTCTCTTTATGCCCAGTCTTTGGCCATTCACCATTGCCCTGCTAAACTCTGGTGTGGCCATACGCTCATTAAGCTATGACTGTCAAAATGTTTCCTGGCTTTGGCCCCCTTTTCTCCCTTGTGGAGGTGAATCTCCTTTCTCTCCCCTCTCCCCTTTCCCCTCTCCCCTCCCCCCTCCTCTCTCATTTGCTTTCTAAATAAGCCATATTTTCTATATCCCCAGTCTTCTTCATGAGTCTCATCTTGCATATGCGTATTGTCCTTAATGGTTCAACATCTTGTTAATTAACCAGTTTTTCTCTGTTTATCAATTGCTTCTTCCCCAAATGAGGAATGCGATTGGCTTAGCTCATATGTTCATGGCAGGCCATGTCAGTCATAGATCATTGGCTAGCCTAGGATGGGTCACTCTTGGATCCGGTGCTTATCCTTAATGCAGTGGGAATGCAGGGAAGGAACAGAAAACAGGATCAGCTGATAAAAAACTATGGTGGAATCGGTAACAGTGACTAACTATCTTAAATGGGGCAGATCAGCCGGCAAGCCTAGTTACTCTGTATTTAAACACATGTGGGCTGGTCCCAAGGTAATGCGTTATCTCGTTTAGTTTTCAGTCAGATGTAGGTCAAACTTCTGGTTCTACTCTTCTTATTACTGCACTTGATTAGTTTTTAAAAGTTTGGGAGGGGGAAGAAAAATAAACAAAATGTGGAGGGTTGTTATTTTTCTTTGCTTCTGTTTCTAGAATACAAGAAAAGAAAGGAAGGCAGGTTCAACATAGAGGTTAGGGCATGCTCTCAGGGATGAACCTAGGAAAACGTAGGGTTCATTTGTTTAACCTGCCTGCTTGGTGTTAGTTGTTCTGGGTTGATTTTTTTTAGGGGGATTAGTGCCCTATCAGGACATAGTTTTTTAAAAATTCCTGACTCCCATTTCTTTGTCTTGTGTTTACATGTAAATGTGTTCCTTGTAGCTTTTTGTTCCCCTAATTCCTGAATAATTGCAGTTTGTAGGTTTATTTAGCCTTTAGCTGAAATATTTTTTACTTCTAATTCTACCAGAGTTTTGTCATCTTGTTTCCAGTTTTACTACCTCTGAATTATACCTTTCTTTTTTTTTTTGAGTCAGAGTCTCACTCTGTCACCAAGGCTGGAGTGCAGTGACATGCTCACAGCCACTGCAGCATCAACCTGCTAGGCTCAGGTGATCCTTCTGCCTCAACCTTTCAAGTAGCTGGAACTACAGGCATGCGCCACCATGCCCAGCTAATTTTTTGATTAATTGTAGAGATTAGGTCTTGCCAAGTTTCCCAGGCTAGTCTGGAACTCGTGGGCTAAGGCCATCCTCTCACTTCAGCCTCCCAAAGTGCTGGGATTATATGCGTGAACCACCGTGCCCAGCCTTACTTTTTCTTCATATAATTTTCTTTTAGTTCATTTTGGAACGTTAGATTATAGCTTTCTTTCTGGAGTGCTTTTATCGTCTACAAGGATGCTATAGGTCTGTTTCAATCATGTATAAATCATGAATTCCTAATGAGTATTCTCAAATTGATTTTCGTAAGAACTCCACCTTGTATTCGTCAGTAAAACTTAGATTGTCATTACCAAAAGTGTGTTGTGTGAAATACCAACAAGATAAAATTAAAAAAACTTGGCCTGTTACTGAATTTTTTTTTTTTTTTTGGAGACAGTGTCTCACTCTGTCGCCCAGTCTGGAGAGCAATGGCATGCTCATGGCCACTGCAGCCTAGACCTGCTGGGCTCATGCGATCCTTCCACCTCAGCCTTCCAAGTAACTTCAGGCATACGCCACAATTCCAGGCTAATTTTTTTATTAATTGTAGAAACAAGGTCTCACCAAGTTGCCCTGGCTGGTCTCAAACTCCTGGGCTCAGGTAATCCTCTCGCCTTGGCCTCCTAAAGTGCTGGGATTACAGGCTTAAGCCACTGCGCCCAGCCTAAGTCCTTATTTAAAGACACTTATTTATTTTTCTTCAGCTAGATTTTCAAAGTTTATTAGCTACCCAAATCACTTTGTCTTTTCATCATGACATACCAAAAATCATGTGTTTCCAAAGAATACAATTTGGGAATTGCTAGTACAGGCCCCATTTCCATTTTGTTTTTGTTTGTTTTTTAATTTAAACTTTGTCTTCTTATTGCTCTGATACTACATTTTACTTTGTTTCAGGGGTTAATATTTTAAATATTAATTAGTTTAATTTTTTTATTGCATGTATCATTGACTGCTTTGCAGCATTGACTTCACATTCTACCTTAAACCATAACTTTAATCTAATTTCAATATACATAACTTATTAAGTTTATTTATCCTTATATTTTGTTTTTTTCTCAGATAATGCATATTTAAGATACTTTCAGAATTTAATATTTGGTTTTATAAAATCACATATTCTGTAGATGACCTGTATTCTATTTCAAAATCTGTCTTGTCTAGATTCTTCTGCACAGTCAGTGTCCTCTGGAGTTCGTGCACCATCTCCTGCCCCATCATCAGTACCCTTAGGGTCAGAAAAGCCTAGCAACGTCTCTCAGGACAGGAAAGTTCCAGTCCCTATTGGGACTGAACGTTCTGCACGTATCAGGCAAACTGGAACTTCAGCTCCATCTGTTATTGGGAGCAATTTGTCTACATCAGTAGGGCATAGTGGCATCTGGTCCTTTGAAGGGATTGGTGGCAATCAAGGTAAGATACCTTCTCGCTCACTAGAAGTTAAATTTATGCATTAAGTTATGATATAAATAGTATTTAGCTTTCTTTTTTTTTTTTTTTGAGTTGGAGTCCCACTCTGTCACCTAGGCTGGAGACTGGAGGGCAGTGGCACACTCCCAGCCACCACAGCTTCTACCTGCTGGGCTCAGGCAATCCTGCTGCCTCAGCCTTCCAAGTAGCTGGAACCACAGGCATGCGCCACCATGCCTGGCTACTTTTTTTTTTTTTATTGTAGAGATGAGGTCTCTCCAAGTTGCCCAGTCTGGTCTCAAACCTGTGGGCTCAGGCAGTCCTCTCATCTCAGCCTCCCAAAGTGCTGGTATTATAGGTGTGAGCCACCGCGCCTGGGAACAATATTTAGCTTTCATAGTCAGTTTTAAAAGACCTATATTCTAATTTTTTTGTTTTGACTATTTAATCACTTCTTTTTAAGAGTTCTCTTTCCAAGTGACCTTTCCCATTTTGTGTGTGTTTATTACTGCTTTCTGAAAGTGTTTCTTTCATCTTTTCATTATATTAAGGAGATTTTAATATTTCTTTTGAGCTCCTTTAGATTGTTGTCTTAACTTTTTAAATTTTGTTTTCTAACACCAAGTGTTCAGGTTATTTTATTAGGCTGTTATATTACTACCTACAAACCTGAAATTATTGCTGTAAATATATAAAAGTAAGTTATTATTCTGAAATAATTTATAGTTCAGTGTGGAAAATATTATGAAAGCATAAATTGTTTTATTTTGCTGTCTTTTAACATTACATTTTCACAATTTTTGTTTCTGCCTCTTTGTTTTTCCTCAGACAAAGTAGACTGGTGTAATCCTGGTATGGGAAATCCTATGATTCACAGACCAATGTCTGATCCAGGAGTATTTTCACAGCATCAAGCAATGGAGCGAGATAGTACAGGAATTGTAACTCCTTCTGGTACATTCCATCAGCATGTTCCTGCAGGCTACATGGACTTTCCTAAAGTTGGGGTAATGGTGATTTAAATCAGCATTTTCATTATTTCAAATGTTTTTCTTATTAACCTTCTTTTACTTCCAAGTGAATAAGTGTTTGTGATATGATCCTAGGACTTAGGTCTGTAGTTTCAGGTTAAAATCTGGCTAAAATATAAGTAAGTTCTGTTTTTGTTACAGTTATTTAGGGGAGGGTTTTTGGACAAAATATTTTGGATATAATAGGCCTATATATAATCTAATATTAAAAGAAATCATATGACCGGGCTCGGTGGCTCAGCCTGTAATCCTGTGCCTTGGGAGGCTGAGGTGAGTGAATTGCCTGAGCCCGCGGGTTTGAGACCCGCCTGGGCAACTTGGTGAGACCTCATCTCTGCAACAAATCAAAAAAAAAAAATTAGCCGGGTGTGGTAGCGCGCGCCTGTAGTTCCAGCTACTCGGAAGGTTGAGGTAGAAGGATCACCGGAGCCCAGCAGGTCGAGGCTGCAATGACCGGGAGCGGCCACTGCACTCTAGTCTGGGTGACAGAGTGAGACTCCAACTCAAAAAAAAACCAAAAAATAAAAGAAATCATATAATGGAAAATAATTTTTAGATTCCTTAGATAACGTATACATCCCCGGGATGAGGTAAAGTTTCAAATATCAGTTTTAAGGCTGCTGATTGTGTTGGGAAAAGTGAACAGTGACTTGGATATTAATATTATTTATGAAATATTGTTTTTTCCCTTTTTTTTCTTTTAAGGGTATGCCTTTTTCTGTGTATGGGAATGCAATGATTCCTCCAGTAGCACCTATCCCTGATGGTGCTGGAGGACCCATATTTAATGGCCCTCATGCTGCAGACCCCTCTTGGAACTCACTGATAAAGATGGTTTCAAGCTCCACAGAAAACAATGGCCCTCAAACGGTAAGGGTGACCTTTCAGTGGACATTTGTTTAGTATTTATGAAATGCAAAAATAAATAGGATAAATCAGGATAGCAAGAGACTATGGTGAATCTGGGCAATTTGAGGAAAATTTAATGTAACTGAAATATAGCAAAGGGGTGTAAGAAATGGTAAATATAGCAAAGGGGTATAGGAAATGGTACCATCAAAGGCAGTGATTTAGGGTTAAAATTATGAAATGCATTATATAGTCTATTGGGCAGCAGATAGCAAGTGAAAGATGTTAAGTTGCAACGTGATTACTATATAATCTTTTTTATCCTGTCTCTGTAGACCCATGTATAACTTTATAAATAAATTAAATTTTTTAAAAAGTGTAGTGTGTCAAAACAGTATATATACTGTAATTCCAGCACTTTGAGAGTCAAAGGTTAGAAGATTTCCTGAGTCCAGGGGTTCAAGACCAGCCTGGGCAACATGGCACAACCTGTCTCTACAATAAAAATTAGAAAATTGACCAGACATGGTGGTGTGCGCCTGTAGTTCTAGCTACTTGGAAGGCTGAGGGGAAAGGGTCACCTGAGTCCAGCAGGTTGAGGCTGCGGTGGCCATGAATGTCCTTGCACTTCAAGCCTGGGCAACAGTGAGATTCCAACTCAAAAACCAAAAAAAATTGTATATAATTAACTGAAAAAATCACAGAAATGTTTGCATATTTTAGATAATTTTAGTGTATTTTGAATATCTTTGACTCACTTTCTTTCCACAACCATAAATCTGTATGTGCTTAATTAAGTAATGATTTTTTTTTAGTAGTGATAAATCAGATTCTGTTGGAGGGACAGAAAGAGAGGTAGGAAAATAACAGATAAAAGTAGTTTTTCTTTTTTTGAGCCAGGGTCTTGCTCTGTTCCCCAAGCTGGAATGCAGTGGCAAGATCACAGCTTACCGCTGTCTCGACTTTCTGGGCTCAGGCGATCCTTCCTCCTCTGCCTCCCTAGTAGCTGGGACTACAGGTGTGAACCGCCATGCCTGCTTGGTTTTTTTGATTTTTTTTTTTGTAGAGACAGGATGTCACTGTGTTGCCTAGGATGGTCTCAAACTCCTGGGCTCAAGCAATCCTGCTTGGGCCTCTCAAAGTGCTGGTATTCTAGCTGTGACCCACCACATCCAGCTGAAAAGTAGTTTTATTGTTGTTTTTCTTTTCGCATTAGTTCCTAGTGTTTCACAAATTGAATGAGATATAGCTGTTTTGGTGCATAGGTATTAAGTGCACTTCCATAGATAAAGGTTTTATTTTAATAAAGTATTTGTTGACTGAATATTGAGTAAAGGACATGCTCTGTGTTCATAGGTGTGGACTGGACCCTGGGCACCTCACATGAACAGTGTGCATATGAACCAGCTTGGCTGATGAGGGTCAGCTTGTTACCTGCAGATTCCTTTTCATTCAGAGGAAATCACAAGTGGCCAACAAAAAATTTATGCTCCCAAATCATTCTACTGATGTGCTTGACTGAAGTGTGTAGGCTTTTTGCAGAAGATCTTACTAACTGACCTATTTTCTGTGAACATTTGTGACTGCCCATTCCCCATCATCATCCATTTTATCTTAGTTAGCATTTTTCTTATCATTTTTCTTTTTTTCTTTCCCTTTTCCCCTTTGGACATAACTTTCTGTTGAAGCTGTTCTTTGGCTGGTTGGTTTTAGTACTGTAAACTGCTTCTGAGCAAACATGGAAATTTAGCAAAATTATGTAAACTTGATCCTGAAGTTTTAGAATGGCAAATAAATGTACAATTGTTTACATAACAGAAAAGGCTAAGCAGAAAGTAAATTTCAATATGTCAGTATAGAGGCTCTACTTTATGTAGACTTAAATTAATGTGAGATATGTACCTTCATATTCAGAAATCTGGATGTTTCCTTCATACATTAAACTATTAATAAGCATAACTTTTCTACTTGTGTAATTTAAGTATAAAGTAAAATAATGGGCATTATTATTGGATGTTTCCCTACATTGGCTTTTAAAAATACCCTTCTTGCTCTCTTTGGGGTTTATTTGTAGCAAGGCACATGTAGAATAAGAGATTTTTAGGTCTTCCATGTCTTTTTATTACCTTTCACACTTTTAAGACTAACACACACTTATCTCTTCACTCCTTTTTCTGTCCTTACCATTACCACTAATACTAGTAGAAATTCTCTTGCTGATAGTGAAAAAATTATGTAAAGATTTTTCACGGTGATGGCTGCTACCGGAGATGGAGTGTCTTCATCCTCACCAGTGATTTCTTCTGATTATAAGATGTTTAGACTTCCTGAGAATTGAAAAAGCCACCACCGTTGCCAGTCAGCACATACAAGCTCTTAATCTGTTTATTATTAAACAATTCAGTGTACTATTTTATATTGGATAATATTGATTCTTAACATTGACTTTTCAGTCATCAAGAGTCAACATAAAAGTTTCAATTTTTAGTGACTTAGTGGAAAGTATCTTATTTCTTTTTTCAATTTTAAAGGCTTCTTGCTTTTTACACTTGTATATTATCAGTGAAAAGGATCAGTGGCTAACTTGAGCCAAGTAATAAATTTTGCATTTGTCATGAAGACAATATATGGTAGATACATGAATACACAGATTACAATATAAAGTCTCATTTAACCTGTTTATAAGATACAGGGCCACATTAAACTACCCAGTGGGATTTATATATTCCATCCACTTGAAACAATAAATGGTAATGTGTCCAAGAAGAATATGTGTTCTACCCTGTCTCATAATAAATTATGTGGTTGAAATGTAAAAGTAAGTATAAAAATGAAATAATGTATAAATCAATTTGTCTTTTTTTAAAAAAAAAATGAGACACAGATTCCACACTGGTAAATGTAAACATTAACTAAAATTCAGATAAATCACCCAGAGTTGACTATATTAATATGGTTCTTCAGCTGTTCAAATAAATGAAATTATTTCTTCATTCTGGTAACCTGAATAAAGAGTAAAAAGATGATTTCTCAAACCCAGAAATTTATAAACAGTACAATCATACGTTTTATTTTAGGCAGTGGTCTTCAAATACATAATATTTGTTTTTCCACCTATGTTTAATATGCCCGAATTTAAAGGAAGAGCTAAAAGATATCCTACAAATAAATACAGCTATGGAAAAAATGATAGCACTTTACTAAGAAAAGGGTGTAATAATGTTATTTTACAGAGTATTTTACATAAGACTTTTGCCACTTTTCTTAATTCTTTCCAGTGTTAACTAGGATTACTTTTCTATTTAAGATAATCCTACTGGAGAACAGATGCTATCCGATATTTATAACAACACAATAATTGTGTTGCTTCACAAAACAATTCATTAAGATAGGGTCTCTTACTAAAAAAAGAAGAGGGGAAAAATCCTATATTTTCTTGACTTCAATACTATGGGGCAAGGGGATATAGATTGCAATGTTCCATATTTCGTTTTTGGGATCAGGCTTGTTAAATACAATACCATGGTTTTAAAAATCTGTACTAGGAACATTTTTAAAGACTTTTTTTATATTTCAGATGTAATGTAGTGCACTTTTATTTGAACAATAAAAAACATAATTTTTGAGACCCTGCAGGTCTTTTTTTCTTTTTGGAAGTATATGGTATGTGTACATACCGACTACATGATATATTCTGTCATTCTTTTAAGAAGTGATTCACCTCTTGGAAATAACACTTGGGCTAGTTCACACCTTAAATCTCCAAATAGTTAATATCCCAGTTTCTGTGTAATCTTCTTATACCAACCTTTTTTTTTTTTTTTTTTTTTTTTCAGAAATGCCTGCCTGCCTGGGACCACTCCCCACCGGCCCATCCAAAATCCAAGGCTGGACTAAGTTGTAAAGGTCTATCACCACCAAAGAAAACTGGCAAAGGCTGGAAGAGGTGGCCCTTTGCTCACATGTAGAGACACCAAC
>NW_007253561.1:323152-331217 GCF_000164805.1 Carlito syrichta | reverse complement strand
CCTTTTTTTTTTTTTTTTTTTTTTTTTTTGAGTTGAATTATCTGTCACCCAGGTGTGCAGTGGCACATTCACGGCCACTGCAGCTTCTACTTGCTGGGCTCAGGTGATCCTTCCACTTCAACTTTCCAAGTAGCTGGAACTATAGGTGCATGCCACCACACCCAGCTAATTTTTTGATTTATTGTAGAGATGAGGCCTTGCCATGTTGCCCAGGCTGGTCTCCGACCCCTGGGCTCAGGCAGTCCTTTCACCTTTGCCTCCCAGAGTGCTGGGATTACAGGCATGAGCCACCACGCCGGGCCTCAACCATTCCATTTTAGAGATGATTTTGTTTACCATTCCCAGCAAGATCCCCATTTCATGCCTTTTCAACATATATTTCAACATAATCAACTTATTCACAAAACTGATTTTAGCTTTTATATGGAAAAAATTGTTTCTCATTACCATAAATTTAAAATCATTTCTTAGTAAATTAAAATTAAGTTTTTGCAACATTACTAAGAGTCATATTTCACTAGAATTAAGTAAATAGCTAATCCTAGTTATTAGTAAATAAATAATCCTATCTTGTACATAAAAATAGTATTTGATCTTTTGACTCAAATGATCTAAATACAGAATTCAAAAAAAAATTTTTTTTTACACTATTCCCTTTAATTTTTTTGAGTTGGTGTCTCTCTCTGTCGCCCAGACTGGAGTGTGGTGGCACGCTCACTGCCACCGCAGCCTCAACCTGCTGGGCTCAGGCTATTCTGCCTCAGCTTTCCAAGTAGCTGGAACTACTGGCACATGTCACCACGCCCAGCTAATTTTTTAATTTATTGTAAAGATGTGGGTTAAGGCAGTCCTTTCATCTCAGCCTCCCAAAGTTCTGGGATTACAGGCTGGAGCCACCACACCCAGCCCATTTTATTTTTAAAACAATTCAAAGTGTTAGACTAAACAGGATAACTCAGAATGACAGAGCCTCTTCATATTTTCTGGTTTATTCAATCTATTTGTTGTTCATTTTTTCCAAAAACATTCATTCCCTCAGATCTGGCATTACAGAACATTTAAAGTATAACATTATTATTTTAAATACATTTTAAAATCGGGTTTATTTCAAAATGATTAAAATACCAAAGAAAAACCAATTCAGTTTTTAATCACGATAAGTGGCAATTCAATATTCTCTCTCAATGTATTTTTACTTTAGATAAGTGACTGTAGATTTCTTTTAATAATGCTTGGTATCCTTGCTTTATACTTTGTAACTTCTGGGTGCTACTGAATCTTTTTGGAAATGCATATTCCTTTAGTAAATGCTTACTTAAACGTATCACACAGCATTTGATTAACTCAGGTGACTGGAGTTTAAGATGAGAGCATCATTAGTGCTTTAATAAGTCAGTGTGGCCAGGCACTGTGGCTCTCACGCCTGTCATCCCAGTACTTTGAGAGGCAGCAGGATCACCTGAGCACAGTAGGTCGAGGCTGCAATGGTTGTGAGTGTGCCTCTGCACTCCAGCTGAGGCAACAGTGAGATTCCGACTCAAGTAACTGTGTTGCATACTTTTATTGCACAATCACTTGAATTTTGGATAAGTATAGAGAAAAATGTGTCTCTGGCTTTGACAGGAGACCTTTATAATGTGACAGTTCATGACTAATGCCTTTTATAAGAGTATTCATATTATACTTTTAAATGAATTCACACTTTTGAAAAACAAAACCAACTTTTCATGTTCAATATTTGAAAACCAGTGATAAGAAAGATGACACAAGGATGCCTTTCGATAAAGAGAAAACAAAATTATCCAAGGTAGCCTTGGCTTTGAAAAGTGTAACGACTTGAATAATAAAAGCTGGATACGGTGGCTCAAGAGAATCGTTTCAGCCCAGGAGTTTGAGACCTGACCTCTTTACAAAAAAAACCTCAACAACAGCTGGGCGTGAAGGCAAGCGCCTGTAGTCCCACCTACTTGGGAGACTGAGACGAAGGATTACCTGAGCCCAGGAGGTTGAGGGTGCAGTGAGCCATGATTATGCCAGTGTGCTCCAGCATGGGGAAAATAAATCTGATTCCAAAGGATCACTTTAACAATGTTCATGAAAGCTGTTTTTTAAAGGTTTTTTTGACAAACATTTCTGAAGACAGTTTTGAGAAAGGAAAACTCTAAATGTACATGATAATGATAGCCTATATTAAGATTTTGAGAACTTAATTCAGACTGAACAAAAGTACTATTAAGTGGAGGGCTTAACAAATTTATTTCTCTCAGTCCTGAAAGCTACAATGTCCAGTATCAACATTCCGGACTGCTAGCTTCCTGGAGGGTCTTCTTTCTGGCTTGCAGGTGGCCATCTTTTGGTTTCTCCACGTAGGGCAGAAAGAAGTAATCTTTTGGGTGATTCTTAGCAGGCATTAATCCAAATCATGAGATCTCTGCCCTTATGATCTAATTACCCCCCCAAAGACCCCACCTCTAAATATTATTGCATTGGGGATTAAGGTTTCATATGAATTTTAGGAGGACACAAACATCCAGGTCCATGATCACTGTTTTTAAGACATTAAAATTGAGAAAATGAACTGTGTGACATATTGATATTAAAGGCAGTAATAAGGTAATTATCAGTGTTGAACTTTTAAAAATATGTTAAGTTGCACAAGTTCATTTGGAAATTGTTAGGTTGACTCAATATTTGTACAGTCATTTGATATTATACTCTGAAACTCAAAAGATACAACATATAATGTTGGATGAACAGTATGTATGTAATAGTGATACCACTCTATTTGTGAATTGGGCTTTATAATTTAAAACACTGCCTCCAACATTTTCTACCAAGTAGATAGCAAATTCTAGTCATCCCCATTAAATGTATTAAGAAACGTGTTTAAATATATATATGTGAAATTAGCAGAAATTAAGTATTCATAAATTGTATTCAGATCATCACAATATTCAACCATAAAAGAATACTTTTTTTTGAGTTGGAGTCTCACTCTGTTGCCCAGACTGGAGTGCAGTGGCCGCTCCCGGCCACCGCAGCCTCGACCTGCTGGGCTCTGCTGATCCTTCTGCCTCAGCCTTCCAAGTAGCTGGAACTACAGGCGCACACTACCACGCCTGGCTAATTTTTGACTTATTGTAGAGATGAGGTCTCGCCAAGTTGCCCAGGCAGGTCTCGAATCCATAGGCTCAGTCATTCCACTCACCTCAACCTCCCAAGGCGTGGGATTACAGGCTGAGACACCGAGCCCGGCTTAATTTTTTTAGTTTATCGTAGAGATGAGGTCTGGCCAAGTTGCCCAGGCTGGCCTTGAATGCCTGGGCTCAGACAATCCTTTTGCTTCAGCCTCCAAAAGTGCTAGGATTGCAGGCTTGAGCCACTGGGCCTGGTCAAGAATACTTTTTTAAAATGGTAACGTCTACTTGGAAGGATCGCCGGAGCCCAGCAGGTCGAGACTGCGGTGACCGGGAGCGGCCAGTGCACTCCAGTCTGGGTGACAGAGTGAGACTCCAATAAAAAAAAAAAAAGGTAACATAGCTGGGCATGGTGGCTCACGCATAATCCACCATGTGCCTGGCTAATTTTTTTTTTAATTATCGTAGAGACGAGGCCACCATACCTGGCTTTTTTTTTTTTTTTTTTTTAATTATAGAGACGAGATCTCATGACGTTTCCCAGGCTGGTCTCAAACTCCTAGACTCTGGCAGTCCTCTCACCTGGACCTCCCGAAGACTGGGGTGATGACAGGCGCGAGTCCCTGCCCCAGCCGTATTTGGCAATTTCAATATCTCAAATCTTTGTGGGCATGATTCTGTCATTTGTAGTTTGGGCTGGCTTTCATTCGTGATGCTTTATTTTCTTTTACTTTCTTTTTTTGGGGGGGTCAGGGTTGGAATCTCACTCTGTCACCCAGGCTGGAGTACAGTGGCACGCTCACAGCCTCGACCTGCTGAGTTCAGGCAATCCTTCCGTCTCAGCCTTCCAAGTAGCTGGAACTATAGGTGTATGCCTGGCTAATATTTTGATTTATTGTAGAGATGAGGTCTCGCCAATTTGCCCAGGCTGGTCTTGAACCCATAGGCTCAAACAGGCCTCTCACCTCGGCCTCCCAAAGTGCTAGGATTATAGGTGTGAACCACCACACCCGGCCATGATGCTTGATTTTCTTGTATGTTTTGTGATTTTTTTTTTTTAAAGGTCTCACTGTGTTGCCTAGGCTGGAGTGCAGTGGCAGGATCACAGCTCACCACAGCCTTGAATTCCTGGGCTCAGGCCATCCTTATGCTTTGGTCTCCCAGGCATCTGAGACTTCAAGGCACCACAATGCCCGGCTAACTTTTTCATTTTTTTATATGTTGCCCAGGCTGGTCTCAAACTCCTGGGTTCAAGCAATCCCCTCAAGTACTCAAGGGCTCAACTACTGAGACAGCAGGCGTGAGCCACTGCGCCTGGCCCACATGGATATTTAGGGCTTTGTTTTTTTCAGACAACTTTCCTCTCTCCTGAATATCCAAGTTAGGGTTCCTGGGCTAAATGCCACTGTAGAATGACCAACACCCTATGTCATCAGTTCTCTGCAAGAAAGGGAATGCAGCAACATAAAAAACATTCCCTTCGACGTTTCTATTTAAAACTGGATTTGAGTCTGGGTGCCTGGCTCACACCTGTAACCCTACCGCTTTGGGAGGCTGAAGCTGAGCCCAGGAGTTCCAGGCTGCAGTGAGCTATGACCTCGCCACTACAACTCAGCAGAGTAATACTGTCTCCAAACAATATCAACAAAAACTGAAAACAGTTCTTTTCCACTTTAAGGCAGTAGTCAGTAGCAGCTGGTTGTTTCTTTTTTTAACTTAATGACTGTAATAGGAAAATTGATGGGTTGGCTTTTTGTTTAGAAAAACTATATAGCATATATTGTGATGTCACATTTTTAAAATTTGTATATGGATTTATTAATCATTTGAAAGGAAGATGATTTCCAGAAACCAAATAAAGGTATCAGGTGCCCTTGATGAGGGGCACGGTGAGGTGGAGAGACCGGTGGCTGCAGTTTGCATCACCCAGCATTTGCGGGAAGCTGCTTCTTTAAAAATATCGTGTTACTCCTCACAATACAGTTTGGCGTCTAGGTCTAGGTTGACCCTTCTGTGAGGAAACTCCTCCATATCATTCCAATTTATCTGCTGTTGCCAGGAACACAAAACTAAAAAGCATGTATTTCCTGTATATTGGACTTACTCCATTTAACCAGAAAACATCTAGTACCGCCATTCAGGCTCTGTAAAGCCCACGTAGGGTGCGGGTAAAGTCTTATTAAAGTCCAAGTAACACTCAACTGGTCTCCTTTGATAGATAAGTTAAGGGACAGGGAACTCATAGAAAGAAGTTTATTTTATTTCTGAGTTCGAATCTAGGGAACAGAGCCAGACTAGAGGTCTTTCGAATATGGTTCTGCCCAACCTTCAGGCCTCGCAGTCCACTTTTATAGTTCAGAGCTGTTGGTACCTATACATTAGCCACGTGACCAGCAGAGCATTGTACAGAACTTGTTACAGCTGCATTTTACATTTAGATAGTGACATTTAGAGTAAAGGAAGTTTACAAGGCCTAAGACGTTATGTTATAGTCCCAGTAACACTCAACTGCTCCCCTGGATCCCAATAAATCAAAGGGGCAGGGAACTGGTAGAAACAAGTTTATCCTGAGCTAGAATCCAGGGAGCAGAGCCAGACTCCAGGTCTTTCTAAAATGGCTCTGCTCCCTCTCCAGTCCTTTACCGTTTTTGGGGGGTTTTTTTTGAGTTGGAGTCTCACTCAGTCGCCCAGACTGGAGTGCAGTGGCCGCTCCCAGCCACCGCAGCCTCGACCTGCTGGGCTCCGGCGATCCTTCCGTCTCAGCCTTCCGAGTAGCCGGAATGACAGGCACGCGCTACCACGCCCGGCTGATTTTTTGATTTATTGTAGAGATGAGGTCTCGCCAAGTTGCCCTGGTGGGTCTCGAACCCGCAGGCTCAGGCAATCCACTCACCTCGGCCTCCCAAAGCGCGGGATTATAGGCTGAGCCACTGAGTCCAGCCTACCGTTTATTTTTGTAAGTACAGAATCATTGGTACTTATACATTAGCCACATTCATCGATAACGACATTTTTCGGTTCAGATTTCTTGGGGCCAGGTATCAGAGGCATCTCACAGCTTTTATCAGTAGGGCCCAGCAGAAGAAGCATTAATCAAGCTTGCCATAAAGTAAAGGGAATTCACAAGGCCTAAGACATCATGCGTTATGCAAAAGCTGTATAAGTCACAAAACTCATGATTACATTGCTACAAAAGTTGCACAAATCACAAAACTTATCACTACACATAACAAGGGAGTAAATGGGGACTCGATCTTCCAATTGATTGGGCATTGTCTACAGGGAAGGCAAGGATTCCCCAATGCCACTTACAGGGAATGCACAGGAGATAAGGGGAAGTGCGCCTTTTATTAGCTCTAAGGAATTTTGTTCAGGAATGTACAGGAGCACTAGAATCCTTGCCAAGCCCTTGTCTAGGGGCTGTGACAATATTGACAGATATCATAGGTCTCTGTGTCAATCATGCATTGCAAAAGTTATACAAATCACAAAACTTATGATTACGTTGATGCAAAAGTTATACAAATCACAAGATTTAGGATTACATTGATACTCTATTGTTCAAACCTATAACTATTAAGAAAGGGAGTAAATAGGGATTTACATCATTGGGCGTAGTCGGCAGGAGAGTCAAGGATCCCTTGAAGCTACCTACTGGGAGGGTACCAAAGACAAAGGGACTGTCAGTGATGTGCTCAAGAATGTGCGGGACCCCTTGAATCCTTAACATGCCCTTCTCTTAGGGGCTGTGGCAATATGGACAGACGTTAGCGGGTCTCTGTATCAATCTGGTGCAGATTCCACCCATGGTGAGCCTTTCGCATCAGGAGACAGCGATTTGCCCTTAATTAGATGTTTGCTGTTATTTATATTGGAAGATAAATCATCCAAGGAAATCCAGGGTGCAGGTGGGGTTGGAAATACCAGATCGGACATGCCCATGAGCTCCAATACCACAGACAGAACTATGCCTGGGCTTATTTATTTATTTATTTTTGAGTGAGAGTCTCACTCTGTGGTCCAGGCTGGAGTGCAGGGGCACGCTCAGGTCACCCCAGCCTCGACCTGCTAGGATCAGGCGATCCCTTCACCTCGGCCTCCCAAGTAGCTGGAATCACTGGCGTGCGCCACCACGCCTCGCTAATTTTTTAATTTATTGTAGAGACGAGATCTAGCCAAGGTCCCAGGCTGGTCTCGAATCCCTGAACGCTGGTAATCCTCTCGTCTCGGCCTCCCAAAGTGTTGGGATGACAGGTATGAGCCCCCGCGGGGCGACCGGGTCTAAAGATGCCGGTAGCGCTCGTCAGCCGGAAGCGCCCAGCTTTCCAAGCAAGCACGTAAACAACGCGTTGACTCTTGAGCACTGCAATCCGCCGTCATCTCCAGCGGAAGCCATCGGAAACACGTAGAGAAGTAGGGTACCGGCTTCTGGTGACCGCCCCCCAAGCCTAATCCCACCGCCGGCGACACGATTCGCTCTGGTTAAAAAGAATGGAAAGGCCGACGCCCGAGAACCGCCTTCGCAGGCAGACGCCGCGACCGGCCGGAGGAAGCAGGCCCCGCCCCTGGCCCTGCAATGCCCGTTCCGCCTCCAAGTAACTCCGCCCCCCAGTCGCGGGAAAGCTTCGCCTGTGCGCAGTAGGCCCTCCCAGTGCCGCGTGGGAAGGGCGGGACTTCCGTATCGCTTATATTCAGAGCGACGCACGACGTCCGTCACCGCCTTGCCTGGGAAAGCCGGTGGCTGTGGCCCACGCCGGGTCGCGCACGCCCTTTCTGCGGGAGTCGGGGCGGAACTTCCCTATCGCTCGCGTCATATCGAACGCGACGCCAGACGGCCGTCTCTGCCTTGCCTGGAAGTGGCGGCTTCGGCCGGCTTTCGTCCTGGCGTTGACATGCTGTGCCGGCTCGGAGGTCGGTGGCTACGGCCG
>NW_007253561.1:318303-323044 GCF_000164805.1 Carlito syrichta | reverse complement strand
GGGCGCGGAGGAGGTGCTGCTTGGCGCGCACTCCGCCTCGGGCCTGCCCTGGTGGGGCAGCATCCTGCTCACGACCGTGGCCTTGCGCGGCGCCGTCACGCTGCCTTTGGCCGCCTACCAGCACTGCATCCTGGCCAAGGTGAGGGGCGCCCCGCAGTGCAGGTTCCTTGCGCGTCTGCTCTCGCGGTGGTGCGATCGGCGTTAACCCGGCGTGTCGTCCCACGCTGCTGCCTGCTGGAGTGCTTGGTGTCCGTCGGCACGACCACTGTGTAGTTAAAACACCTGGCCGGGCGTGGGAGGGGAAGGGGGGGCTCACGCCCCTCATCCCAGTACTTTGGGAGGCGGAGGGGAGAGGATCGCCTGAGTCCAGGGGTTCGAGACCAGCCTAGGCACCTTGGCGAGACCTCGTCTCTACAGTAAATCAAGAAATTAGCCGGGCGTGGTGGCGCGCGCCTGTAACTCCAGCTACTTGGAAGGCTGAGGCGGAAGAGTCGCCTGAGCTTAGAAGATGAGGCTGCGGTGGCTGTGAGTATGTCACTGCACTCCAGTCTCGGTGACAGACTGAGACCCCGACACCCCCCCAAAAGAAGGTAGCAGTGGATGCGTTAAGTAAGAATGACACAGGTCCCTAATCATTGCTTTTGCAGTGAGCACAAGTGGTCATTAAACTTCCTCTCAGAGAATCGTGGCTTAGGAGTCAGTAGCAGTAGACGGTGTGTAGAGAAGCCTGTAGAATTACCCACCTTAGAGTTTTGACAGCCAGTGTGTCTGCAGCATCTTTCGTCCCACCCACGGAATCTTTCCATTAGGCAGAAGCTACTGAGCTAGCAGTTTGTGAGCTGAATTTCTTCTTCTTTTTTTTTTTCTGAGTTGGAGTCTCACTTTGTTGCCTGGGCATGCTCATGGCCATCGCAGCCTCGACCTGATGGGCTCAGGTGATCCTTCTGCCTCAGCCTTCCAAGTAGCTGGAACTACAGGCATGCACCACCACGCCTGGCTGATTTTTGGATTTGTTGTAGAAATGAGGTCTGCCAAACTACCCAGACTGGTCTTGAACCCGTGAGCTCAGACAATCCTCTCATCTCGGCCTCCCAAAATGCTGGGAGTACAAGCGTGAACCACCGCGACTGGCCAAATCATGTACCCTTATCGATGTGTACCCCCCTCCCTCTGGCATTTTCCGGCTACTGCCAATTCCCTTCTTATGGTATTATGGTAAATATCAGGGTCTGCTTAAGAGTGAGCAAACTAGATTTCTTATCCAGGCCCTACCACTTACAAACCTGTCTGGTTAGTTGTTATCACCGGACCTTTCAGTGCTTCGTTCTCTGTTCTCTGGAGTCAGGAGAGCCATACATACCGTCCTTTCTTACTTCGCGGTGTTATGAAATCAAGTCAGATAATATTAGTTGAAGGCCTTTGAAAACATTGAGGGACCGGGCTCGGTGGCTCAGCCTGTAATCCCGCGCCTTTGGGGGGCTGAAGTGAGTGGATTGCCTGAGCCCACAGGTTCGAGACCCGCCTGGGCAGGCGAGACCTCAACTCTACAATAAATCAAAAAAATTAGCCGGGCGTGGTAGCGTGCGCCTGTAGTTCCAGCTACTTGGAAGGCTGAGGCGGAAGGATTGCCAGAACCCAGCAGGTCGAGGCTGTGGTGGCCCAGAGCGGCCACTGCACTCTAGTCTGGGTGACAGTGAGACTCCAACTCAAAAAAAAAAAAAAAAAAGAAAACACTGAGGGATTATTCAAATGTGAGATTTCAAAAATAGTGGCTTTCATATGTTTTTAGTTATGATCATTGGGAAAAAAACAAGCAAAACAGGTAGAGAATTAGCAGCAGTATGAAGGAGATCGTCTACTTTTCAGAAAGAACACAGGGTAGGAATACAAGCGATTTTTATTTTTGACTTTGTGGCTATCACAGAGCATATTAAAGACTTCCTAATAGACCACTGCATTCTCCATTTACATTACTGGGAAAATCTAGGGATAGAAGGTAAAGTCCAGAGTACAGTTCTCATTAGTTCTTGTAACCCTAGGAAGTAGATGCTGTAATACATTCTATATGTGAGGGAACAGAACTTTAGAAGTTAAGTTACTTGCCCACGATCACACAGTTAAGTGTACATTTTGAATTTGGTTGAAACTGAGGACATTTTAAGCAAATTAATATCTTTTAGTTTGTTTTTGAGTCAGAGTCTCACTCTGTTTCGCAGGCTGGAGTGCAGTGGCACACTTACAGCCACCCCAGCCTCAACCTGGTAGGCTCAGGTGACCCTTCTGCCTCAACCTGCCAAGTAGTTGGAACTACAGGCACATGCCACCATGCCCGGCTAGTTTTTTTTTTATTTACTGTAGTGACAAAGTCTCACCAAGTTGCCTAGGCTGGTCTTGAACCCCTGGGCTCAGGCAGTCCTTTTGCCTCCTCCATCCAGAGTGCTGGGATGACAGGCATGAGCCACCACTCCTGGCGCAAATTAATATCTTAAGCTTAGACCTAATTTTTTTTTTTTTTGCATTAGGGTCACTCTGTCGCCCAGCTTGGAGTTCAGTGGTAGTACCATCATGGCTAATGCAGCCTCCACCTCCTAGGCTCAGGTAATCCATCCGTCTCAGCCTACAGAGCAGTACAAATGTATGTCACCATGCCTGGCTACGTTTTTGAATTTTTTGTTGAGACGAACTCTATGTTGCTCAGGCTGGTCTTGAACTTCTGGCTTCAAGCGATCTGCCCTGACAGCCTCCCAGAGTGCTGAGTTACAGGTGTGAGCTACTGCACCCAGCCTGTAGACTTAAGGTTTCTTGACATGGATCAGTTAACCACATTTTTTATATGATCTTATTTATGTTTTATTTTGGCATTTTCTGATTTCTCAAAGCCTAATGTCCCTTTTTGCCTTCAGGAGTTTTTGACAGTTCTGAAATCAGGAATTGTGCTCTGATTCTTTTTGAAAGCCCATACTGTGTATAAACCAAGCCTTATTTGTCAGCTTTCTCTGTCAATATGTAGTCTATAGCAGAGCATATCTTTCAGTGACCATGATTATTAGACTATAGAAATAAACACATCTATTGAACTGTAACCACTTTAAGTGTATAGGCCTGCCTAACAAACACTCAAAGTGAGTTATTGTTAGGTTATAATCCGAGTAGGGCCTCCAGAATGTTAGATCAGACCAGATCAGGAATGTCTGTGATCCAGTGCCGTGCAGAAGATGCAAAAAACCGGGAGCAGTGTCTCGAGCCTGTAATCCCAGCACTTTGGGAGGCCAAGGCGAAAGGATTACCTGAGTCCAGGGGTTCGAGACCATCCTGGGCGATTTGGTAAGACCTCGTCTCTACAATAAATCAGAAATTAGCCAGACATGGTGGCACACACCTGTAGTTCCAGCTACTTGGAAAGTTGAGGCAGAAGGATCTGAGCTCAGCTGGTCCAGGCTGCAGTGGCCTTGAGTATGCCACTGCACTCTAGCCTGGGCTGGAGTGAGACTCCAACTCAAAAAAAAAAATGTAAAGAATTGCACAGAAGTTAGATTGGAAAATGTAGTTTATTAATAAAGTAAATTAGGGAAAGGGAGAGAAAAGAGTCACCTCCCCAGGACAGGGAAGGGGGCCAAAGCTAGAAAAACATGGCCTGGCCATAGTTCAGTGAACACATGGCCTGGCCAGTACTTAACAAAATAATGGCCAGTCAACCATATTTTTGAATGAGCTGAAGGAATAGAGAATAAAATTATAAGTGCTTGTGAATAAAGATCCTTTATGTGCTCATAACAGATTCCACTTTTTCTTTAGCTAGGTGGAAAATTTACAACCAGAAATAAAAAACATTGCCAGTCACCTTAACCAAGAAGTTGCAGTTCGTGCAAATCAGTTGGGGTGGTCCAGAAAAGTGGCCAGGTAAGCTAAGTCTGTGCATATAAGGCCATGAATATATGTATAAAATGTTTAAATGGTGGTGTTAATTATAGATTTTATTCTGTAGCTTTGGCAGTAAAGCAGTTCTTTTACTTTTTCATATTTTAATAAGTCATTATGTGGCATGATAGTTTCATATATTGGCCTGAAAGCAAAGATAAGAAAATCATGTTTCTGTTCATGAAGGTCTCTAGCCCACTGAAAAAGACATACCTGTAATCAAATAGTAATGACAGTGATGTAAATAGTATATAAAGACTATGTACAAGAAGTTACATTATCAAGGGAAATCAGGGAAGGTTTCACAGAGTGAAGATAACTGCCATTTTGTTGTAACATTGGCCAACAAATGACAAATTATTTTCAAACTTGACCTTTTTGAAAAGATACAGCAGGTAATAGCCCACAGAATACAGGAGGTAGAAAACTTAAATACCACAATAGAATCACTTGGATAGCCAACGTGGTGCTGTCTATAATCAGTTTCCCAAATTCTGATTCTTACTAGACTGTGAGAGTATTCACAGCAATGAGAAAAACAAGGGCTTTGTTATACGAATATATGTTGGTTTTTTTTGTTTGTTTGTTTTTGAGTTGGAGTCTCACTTGGTCACCCAGACTGGAGTGCAGTGGCCACTTCCGGCCACTGCAGCCTCGCCTCCTGGGTTCCGACAATCCCTCCGCCTCAGCCTTCCAAGTAGCCGGAATTACAGGCATGCGCTACCACGCCCAGCTGATTTTTTGATTTATTGTAGAGATGAGGTCTCGCTGCCCAGGCGGGTCTCGAACCCGCGGGCTCAGGCGATCCACTCACCTCAGCTTC
>NW_007253561.1:307825-318191 GCF_000164805.1 Carlito syrichta | reverse complement strand
GTAGCCGGGCTTGGTGGCTCAGCCTGTAATCCCGCGCCTTTGGGAGGCTGAGGTGAGTGGATTGCCTGAGCCCGCGGGTTCAAGACCTGCCTGGGCAGGCGAGACCTCATCTCTATAATAAAAAAAAAAAAAAAAAAATTAGCCAGGCGTGGTAGCGCGTACCTGTAATTCTGGCTATTCGGAAGGCTGAGGCGGAAGGATCGCCGGAACCCAGCAGGTTGAGGTTGCGGCACTCCAGACTGGGCGATGGAGTGAGACTCCAACTCAAAAAAAATTAATGTGATAGGTTATTGTTTTTATTTGCATAAAAGTAAAAGTTGATAGACCTATAGTTCTGAAATTCTACTGATTAGAGAAGTCTGAAACTAAAGCCATAGGTAAAAAGAACAGATGAATAGCTGCTCACCTGGTTATAAATGCTTGTAGCACCTTGCTTCTACAGTACTGGCAGGATGGTTTTTCAGATGCATCCTTACATTGGTGTGTGGCTTTCTAGGAAGACGCATCTGAGGGCCTTCTGTGTGTTTAGTAGTTCTGATTCTTGAAGGGTGAAAGGTACTTTGTCAGTTGGACAGCAGGAAAGTGGGCTGTTCACGCAAATGATATAATACAGAGAACTTCCACAGACATGCTGATTTGTTGAATGACCTAAAGTCAGTCATGGAATGGAATGTACAGGTGTCTGGAGGAGTTGCAAGAGATAAAGTTGGAAGAATAGGCAGACACTAAATTGTAAAGGGCGTAGAATATCTTTGTGTACTGTTCTTAGTATACTATAATTTTATTACATTCAGTTAAAGATGAGTAAGACCCAACACTTTCCCCTCAAGGAAACTGTAGTCTAGAAGGTAAGACTTCAGGCAAAAATGGGAGTAGTTAATATGGTTAACAGAGAAACAGATTTTAAAAATCTTCATGAGACAGTGACAGCAACATGAAACCAGCCTAGGTGCCTAAGCAATAGTGGACTAGATAAAGAAAATGTGGTACATATATACCATGGAATATACACAGTCATTAAGAAGAATGAAATTGTGACCTTTGCAGCAATATAGTTGCAGCTGGAGGCCATTATTCTAAGCAAATTGACCTAGAAAACCACATGCCACATGCTCTTACTTATAAGGGGGAGCTGAACACTGGGTACACACAGATGTGAAAACAGTAACTACTTATAAGTGGGAGCTGAACACTGGGTACACACAGATGTGAAAATAGGAACAACAGACGCAGCTCTTAAAAAGGGAGGGTAAGAGGGGAGCAAGGGTAGAAAAACTACCCATTGGGTACCATGTTACCATTTGGCTTAATAGAAGCCCAACCTTCACCATCACACAATATACCCATGCGACAAACCTGAACCTGTTTTCCTTAATTCTAGGATTTTTTTTTTAAAAATAGGGGATTAAGAAGGCCACACACAAAAAAATGTTTGTGAGAGAGTTGATTGAGAAGTAGAGAACATTTTGACAGCCCAAGAGCATGCACAGTATAAGACCACATAGCTACAAAAAGATACTTAGGGATCAAGTCAGGTTTGGATAGAGTGGAGCAATTTGAGTAAAATGTGCTTATAGCTTCAGTTTTCCTGATATTAATCATGATCGTACCATGTCAGCAGTGGATTTTCCCCTGATAAAGCCTAATTGGCTAAATACCACTAGAGACAAAGCCTATAGTCTGACAATGTCAGATTTATTTGGTTGTTATGTAAGTTGTGTACATTACTGTAGAAGTTTCAGTAAAAGACTATTTGCCTTTTGTTTAGGGAGCTCCTTACCAAAGCTATGACAGCTGAATCCCCTATACAAATCCTTTAGCCAATAACCAGAGCAGGGGCTATTTGTGCTGTGGGGATAAAGTACTTATTAGTAGTCAATGACATTTCTCGTTTCCCTTTTTCCCATTTTCTCAATCTAGACTCACTTATCTTAAGAATATGAGGCGGCTTGTTTCAGAGCTGTATGTTCGAGATAACTGCCACCCTTTCAAAGCCACTGTGTTAGTCTGGATTCAGCTTCCAATGTGGGTCTTCATGTCTGTTGCTCTCCGAAATTTTAGTACAGGGGCAGCACATTCAGAAGGTAACTATTATAGAAAACCTCTTCCCCCAAATAAGTTATCTAATATTGTCTTTGTATTTTTTTTAAAGTTTCATAATTAGAGTATTTTTACTGTCTTCCTTACAAGAATATAGAATTTAAAATCCTAAGTATAAGACAAGCTGTGTTAAGAAAAACATTTTGGCTGGGTGTGACTGTAGTTCCAGCTGCTTGGAAGGCTGAGGCAGAAGTATCATCTGAGCCCAGCAGGTTGAGACTGTGGTGGCTGTGAGCATGTCACTGCATTCCAGCTTGGGTGACGGAGTGAGATTCTGACTCAAAAAAAAAAAAAAGGAAAAACATTTTGTATTGAGAAAAAAAATAACATGAGTGAAAATCACCTGAATAAAATGTAGATCTGTAGTATGAGAGATGTCTTACCGGAGTTGTCAGATTACTAATGTCCTATATATTTTCCTCTGCTATATTTAGGAATTCTATTGTTTTATTTACAAAACTGTTTCAGCAGGTCGTTCTGTTCAGGAGCAGTTAGCTTCTGGTGGGGTCCTGTGGTTTCCTGACCTCACTGCGCTGGATTCTACTTGGATTCTGCCTGTCTCTGTGGGTGTCATCAATTTGTTAATAGTGGAGGTCAGTAGTTTTAAGTGAAATTTGTTTGCCATTTAAATCATTGGAATTTTTGTTGCTGCTGTCGTGATGTCAAATGTACAGATGTTTGACTCAGTTTAGAGAACTCCAAGCTAGAATGGAAGCCCCTTATTTTCTGGTCCCAGATCAGCCCTTGGGTTAGGCCAGTCTAACCTCTCTGAGCTTCAGAATTCTCATATTATTATAGAATGCTGAATTAGAACACTTCCAAAGTCTCTTTTCACTTCAAAAGTATATCATTCTAATACACATCATTTTGTGATTTGTTTTTGATAAAGACAGTAATTAAGGTGTGCAGTTACTCTGGATTTATTCCCACAGTAGTGTTTTGTGTTTATGCTTGAAGTTGTAGGCATGAACACAGTTGGTGCCTGACTGCCATTTTCTTGCTACATAACCTTAGAAAAGTCACTGGATTTTTTATAACCTGAAGTGGGAAAAGCACATACATGTAAAATGGGACTTCTCAGTTATGCCTTACTCATTATCCCATGCCGCTTTACTCAGCAGTTTAGGGAAAGCATGATTATGATTTCATAACAAGTTGTTCTCAGACTAGAATATAGACTGAACTAGAAGAAAGCTTAGAAGTGATTTACCTCAGTTGAGCAGACCAGCCTGGACAGTGTAGTAAGATGCTATCTCAAAAAAAAAGAAAAAAAAAAAGATCAACCATATGAATTCATTAATGTCTTATTTTTAATTCTTTTTGCTTTTACTAAAGCATTGATGGAAGCTAGTCAAAAATCAGTTTGTAACTGGATGCAGTGACTCACGCCTTTAATTCTAACACTTTGGGAGACCAAGGTTGGAGAATTACTCGAGCCCGGGAATTTGAGACCAGCCCAGGCAACATAGTGAGACCTTGTTTCTACAAAAAATAAAAAAAATAGCCAGGTGTGATGGCACATGCCTGTAGTTTAACTATTCAGGAGGCTAAGGTGAGAGGATCGCCTGAGACCTGTTGATCGAAGCTGCAGTGAGCCGTGATTGTGCCACTGTACTCTAGCCTGGATGACACAAACAGACCCTAACTTTAAAAAATCAGTTTATAGTTTTAAAGCTTGTCTGATAAAATATCCATTTTAATAATCATTGTGTTTGTATATTTTCTACCTCTTCAGATTTTTGCTCTACAAAAAATTGGGATATCTCGTTTTCAGACTTACATTACGTACTTTGTTCGTGCTGTATCCGTGTTGATGATTCCAATTGCTGCAACAGTACCCTCAGTGAGTAAGCACCAACATTGTGTGCTGCATGAGCTGAGTCCTCTGTTTCTAGCTTAGACTAGCTGGGATCCTGCTTCTTCTATTGCGCTTCCTCTGACTACTTTATACCTTACTTTTTTTTTTTTTTTTTTTTGAGTTGGAATCTCACTCTGTCGCCCAGGCTGGAGTGCAGTGGCACACTCACAACCACTGCAGCATTGACCTGCTGTGCTCAGGTAATCATTCTGCCTCAGCCTTCCAAGTATTTGGAACTACAGGTGTGTGCCACCATGCCTGGCTAACTTTTTGATTTATTGTAGAGATGAAGTCTTGCCAGGTTGCCCAGGCTGGTCTCGAACCCGTGGGCTCAGGCAGTCCTTTCACCTTGGCCTCCGAAAGTGCTAGGATTATAGGCATGAGCTACCACCCCCAGCTAATACCTTACTTTTTCAGAGTTTCTGTAGTAACTAATTTGTCTCTGTCACCAAATGACATTTAAGTATTTCTTAGCATTGGTTAATCTTTTATGTGAATGTGTCTTGACCGTCTTATGAAATCAAACTCCTTTTTCAAGACTTTAAAAAAAAAATATTACAAAATCTCTTGCAGAATACCAAGAATATAGTATTTTGCTCTATTTGATCAATTGTTATATTGAATTATTTCTGCCTATGTAGACTAAACCAAGGACCAAGGAATTTAGCATTTAAAAAAAAAAGGCTGGGCATGGTGGCTCAAGCCTGTAATCCCAGCACTTTGGGAGGCCGAGGCAAGAGGATTGCCTGAGTCCAGGGGTTCTAGACCAGCCAGGGGTTCTAGACCAGCCAGACCTTGTCTCTACAATAAATCAAAAAAATTAACCATGCCTATGGTTCCAGCTACTTGCAAGGCTGAGGCAGAAGGATCGCCTGAGCCTTCCAAGCTTGGGTGACAGAGTGAGACCCCGACTCAAAAGAAAACAAGCAAAACTTTGTGACAAGCCCATTATTATTTAGCTTCATTAGATACACTTGCCCCTATTAAATTTGATAGACAAAGAAATGGTTATGTTTGCAGTTATTTCAGTCTTTTATGCATATTTCTTTCTTTTTTTGTGTTAAGGTAGGTTTATTAAAGGGAAGATACATTGTTAAGGGCACAGTGGGCAGGACAGCAGTGATAGTATCTGCTGTCTGCCCTCAAGCATATTTCTTTTTTTAATGAGTAGAATTCTCATTCTGTTGCCCAGGCTGGATTGTAGTGGCATGCTTACGGCCACCGCAGTCTTGACCTACTGGGCTCAAGCAATCCTTTCGCCTCAGCCTTCCAAGTAGCTGGAACTACAGGTGCGTGACACCACACCTGGCTAATTTTTTAATTTATTGTAGAGATGAGGTCTTGCCAAGTTGTCCAGGCTTGTCTCGAACCTGTGGGCTCAGGCAGTTCTTTCACCTCGGCCTCCCAGACTGCTGGGACTATAGGTGTGAGCCATTGCGCTCGTTTCTTTTATTTATTTATTTATTTATTTATCTGTTTATCTATTTATTTAATTTTTTTGAGTTGGAGTCTCTGTCACCCAGGCTGGAGTGCAGTGACATACTCATGGCCACCACAGCCTCTACCTGCTGTACTCAGGCGATTCTTCTACCTCAGCATTCCAAGTAGCTGGAACTATATGCTCACGCTACCACTTCCAGCTAATTTTTTGATTTGTGGTAGTGATGAGGTCTCCAGGCTGGTCTTGAACCCCTGAACTCAGGGGTTCAATTGCTAGGCTGGTCTTGAACCCCTGAACTCAGGCAATTCTCTCGCCTCAGCCTCCCAAAGTGCTGGAATTATAGGTGTGAGCCACTGCACTCAGCCCTTTAAGCATATTTCTACAGATACTTTAGATGTTGCTAAGAAGACAAAAACTATGTCAGGTATCTCCATGTTTGCTCAGAGCCCACACATAGAACATAAAGTGGAATTCAGTTGTTAGTAGTTAGGATTATATCAGTATATTAAAATATATATAAAGGTATTTCCCAGTACTTTGCTTAGGAATCTGAAGTGATGTTTTTGACATGAAAATGTATTTTTTAAGCTGATACTAGGCATAATACTGTCATTAATCTTATGCAAAACAAGTTTTCTTATCTCTAACATAGATATCATAATGTTGGTGAGAATTAATGAAATAATATCAAATACCTATTGTAGTACTTATTTACATATTAGTATTGTTGTAAAGTACCCTGTAAAAGTAGAATGGTGCAGATTCATTACATTTCTACAGAGAAATAATACCAATTAAAATTGAAGAAACCCCCAGATGAAATAAAATAGGAGCTGTGAAGTTTTAGTGAGAGATTAGGTTCCAAGTGAGTTACTGTCATCTAAGAAACAGTGACTTCAATACCTATTTAACTATAGGAAATCCACCCTGGCAGTTTAGTGGTGATATGGCAAGTCCAAGAAGATGTACTCCTCCCTTTCTGCTCCATCATCCATAGTCTGTGATTTCTGTCTTCAAGGCCACAGTGTGGTCATGATGGCTGCTGGAGCTTGTTATCTTACAGGCTGCAGGGTAAAGGGTGCTTCAAGTCCAGTCTGCTCAACCCCCTTTCGGGAGGTTGAGCAGATATCCCACCAACCAGTTGTGTTTACATCTTAGTTATGTGGCCTTCCCTAGCTACAGAGGAGGCAGGGAAGTGTAGTCTTTTATTTTATTTTATTTATTTATTTTATTTTATTTTATTTATTTATTTTTTGAGTCGGAGTCTCACTTGTCACCCAGACTGGAGTGCAGTGGCACACTCCCGGCTACTGCAGCCTCGACTTGCTGGGCTCCGGCAATCCTTCCAAGTAGCTGGAACTACAGACATGCGCTACCATGACCAGTTAGTTTTTTATTTATTGTAGAGACTAGGTCTCGCCAAGTTGCCCAGGTGGGTCTTGAACCCGCGGGCTCAGGCAATCCACTCGCCTCAGCCTCCCAAAGTGCTGGGATTACAGGCTGAGCCACTGAGCCCAGCCTATTTTTTAAAATAGATGGCAGTGTGCCCAGCTAAAAATTAGGATTTTGTTACTAAGGAAGATAGGGGATTGATCCTAGATAGGAGCGTATAATTTGCTGTAATTGGACTCAGATTTTTTTAAAATTTGAATTGAGTTGTTACTCTGTCACCCAAGCTCTAGTGCAGAGGCAACATCATGGCTCACTGCAGCCTTGATTTCCTGGGCTCAGGTGATCCTTCTACCTCAGCCTCCTCAATAGCTGGGACTACAGGTGCATGCCATCACACCCAGGTAATTTTTTTTTAGAGACATGGTCTCACTATGTTGCCCAGGCTGGTCTCAAATTCCTTGGCTCACGCAGTCCTGTCACATCAGTACTGAGATTACAGGTGTAATCCTCCCAAAGAACTGAGATTACAGGTGTCAGCCACTGCATCTGACTTTATTATTTTTTGGTTGGTGGATAAGTCAGATGATGATGATAGCTAATATTTGTTGGACTCTGATTTTGTACCAAATACTGTTTTAAAAGGTTTATGTATGTTACCTCATAATATTTCTCCCAACAGTGCAGGACGGAGGGTACTATTAAAATCTCCACTTTGAGTTGGGCGTGATGGCCCAAGCCTGTAATCCCAGCACTTTGGAAGGCCTAGGCGAGAAGATTGCCTGAGCTCAGGGTTTCGAGACTATCCTGACCAACTTGATGAGACCTCATCTCTACACTATAACAAAAAATTAGCTGGGCATGATAGCACGCACCTATAGTTTCAACTACTTGGAAGGCTGAGATGGAAGGATCACCTGAGCTCAGCAGGTCGATGCTGGTGTGACTGTAAGCGTGCCACTATACTCCAGCCTGAGCGACAGAGTGAGACTCTGACTCAAAAAAAAAAAAAAAAAAAATCACCACTTTGGTGATGAGGAAACTGGCACATAGAGAGATTAAGTAACTTATCCCAGGTCGCTTAGCAGTCTTAGCACACATTCGAGCAGTTTGGGTCCTGTCTTAGCTACTGTGCTAATCTACCTTTGAAGATGTGTTACTTTCTGCCTCTAAAGACTTACTTTGGAACAGATAGCAAATGCAAGTGCTTAATATGGACTACATACTGTGCTTACCACTCTGCATGAATGATGTCAATTATTCCTCACAGAAATTCTCTAATGTAGATGCAGTTACTGTCCCTATTTTATAGATGAGAAACTTGAAACAGAAGGAAGATAGCTTACTTAAAGTAAAAAAAAAAAGTCAAATAGGATTGAAACTCAGGCAGTTTGACTCCAGGACCTGGACTCAGCAATGTCATGGTGTTCCTTCTGGGGTCCAGTAACTTTTTTTTTTTTTTTTTTTGAGTCCGGGTCTCAATCCATCATCCACACTAGAGTGCACTGATACAATCATGGCTCACAGCAGTCTCAAACTCCTGGGCTCAGATGATCCTTCCGCCTCAGCCTCTTGAATAGTTGGGACTACAGGTGCATGCCACCACACTCAGCTAGTTTTTTTTTTTTTTTTTTTGTAGAAGCAAAGTCTCACTATGTTCGCCAGGCTACTCTCAAACTTCTGGGCTCAAGCAGTCCTCCTGTCCCAATCTCCCAAAATGCTGAGATCACAGGCGTAGGCCGCCACATCTGTCCTGATTACCTTCTGATGTCAAAGAAAGACTTGGAACAGATTTGAGTATAGGAGTGTTTTGAGAGGCTGCAGAACTTAAGTCATTGACCTTAATAAACAGTCTGAATGGTAATAAAAAAAGAAAGTAGAAGGTAATGCTGAGACTGTTTGTCTCAGAAGGAGGAAAGAAAATGCATTCCTGAGTATACTGAGAAACTGGCTAATGGGAAAAATTTGGAAGAGAAACGATTATATGGGGAAAAATAAGGTCTAGGAAGGCTAAGTTTGCCATTATAAATGGACATGTTCCCTTCCCTCCAATCCCAGTATAAGCAGCTTGATAGAACTCTTGGTGCAGAAAAGATGTGCTTAATTACCCAAAAAAGAGATGAGATCTATCTTGGGCCTCTATCTTTTAGCTGCATTCTATTACTTGCTTTCTACCATAAATATCTCTATTTTTGCTTTCTTTTTGCTTTGCTTTTTGGTCTGTCTCAACCTTTGTTTTACCTATCTGTGAGATCCATCACAGTTAACTTAATAGATGGCAGGTCCTGTTCAGTCCTGGTATGCTATTGCCTGTGTGTCTCTGGATCGTGTAGAATGTACAGGTGCTAATATCCATGTCTTATTTTACAGTCAATTGTTCTCTACTGGTTATGCTCCAGCTTCATGGGTCTGTCACAGAACTTGCTGCTGCGTTCTCCTGGATTTCGCCAACTTTGCCGAATACCATTGACAAAGTCAGATTCAGAAACTCCTTATAAAGACCTACTTACTGCCTTTAATGCCAAGTTCATTTCAAGAAAATGACGTTTTCCAATAATTTTGAAACAGTTCCACATATCACTATCACCTAGATCTATTTAGATTTAGAAATTCAGGTATTTTAAAATTAGCCTTCATTTAATATCATGTCTTTGTGAAATACTTTAGGTTAAGATGCAATCCAGATATATTTGACAATAATGAAAATCTTGGCTGGGCGTGATGACTCAAGCCTGTAATCCCCCCACTTGGGGAGGCCAAGGTGAGGGGATTGTCTGAGCCCATGGGTTCGAGACCAGCCTGGGCAACTCGGTGAGACCTCATCTCTACAGTAAATCAAAAAATTACCTGGGCATGATGGCGCACACCTGTAGTTCTGGCTACTAGAAAGGCTGAGGCAGAAGGATCGCCTGAGCCCAACGGGTTGACGCTGGGGGTGGCCATGAGTGTGCGTGCCACTGCACTCCAGCCTGGGCAACAGGGTGAGACTGATTCTAAAGAAAGAAGATTAAAAAAAAAAAAAATCTTAAGCCAGGTGTGATAGCTCATACCTGTAATCCCAGCACTCTGCAGGGTGGAGGCGAGAGGATTGCCTGAGCCCAGGGATTTGAGATCGGCCTGGGAACTTTGCGCAACCTCATCTACAATAAATTAAAAAATTAGTTGGGCTTGGTGGCGCACACCTGTAGTTTCAGTTACTTGGAAGGCTGAGGCGAAAGGATCGCCTAAGCTCAGCAGGTAGAGGCTATGGTGGCAATGATTGTGCCAACGTACTCCAGCCTGGGCAACAGTGAGACTCTGACTCAAAAGAAAGAAAGAAAGAAATCTTTTCAGAATTAGAAATGTAGTGTGTTTATTTGTAAAAGTATAAAAAATTGAACCAAAGTGTCTGTCCCCATTCATAAAATTAGAACTTGTTAGAGGTGCCAGAACTTTGGAGAACAGGATTAGATACTGAATAATGTCAAATTGCTTCCTACTTTAAAGTTTTGTAAAATAAAAGGATTAAAAAAAAAAAAAAATGCCGGGCTCGGTGGCTCAGCCTGTAATCCCGCGCCTTTGGGAGGCTGAGGTGAGTG
>NW_007253561.1:265091-307645 GCF_000164805.1 Carlito syrichta | reverse complement strand
GCGGCCACTGCACTCGTCTGGGCGACAGAGTGAGACTCCAACTCAGAAAAAAAAAAAAAAATTCAGTGAGGTGATTCTTAATATTTTGGAGAGGGAGAGGATTGTAAATCTATACATCTGTTAAAAGGCTATGTCTGGCCTTCTCTTTAGAGAAACCCTAGGACTCACAGTTTGGGGACTTTATTGACACCTTGAAGGTCTTCTGGCAACTGCTAGTTAGGAAATTGTACTCTAATGGAACCCATGCACCGATGTTAAGCTAATGTGTGGTTGAAAAAGAAAAAGACCTGAAATACATGGAGAGTACTAGGGATAGTCCATACATACATGTTCTACTCTGAAAGAATATAAAAAGTGTACATTGCTTTTTCTATAATTAACACTTTGGCAACTGGCAAAATTCTCACTTTCTTAATACTGAGAGCGGGTGAAAATAAAATCTGAAACTGGCTGCTGCAAACTTCTGTTGATAAGCACAAGTGAAATGGTCTTTTCCAAATTGTCACTTTTTTTCACAATACATCTGAAAGTTGCAGGCATATCCAGGATTTGCCTCTGATGCCACTCTGACTATTATTCCGTACTTTGTATTTTTACTCAGGTTATAAGCCTGAAAAGACAGTCTTCCACAATGAGGTCAATTCACATTAGTGACAACCAGGAACAAAATTTGAAATTATGTAAATTTACATCGGCGGTCATGAATAAGTTAAGAACATGAATAAGTTAAGAAGCACTGTATACTGCTAGAGCCCAAAATGGAAAATCTTGGGCATTCAGTTTGTTTAATCAAAGGAAGAAAATCAGAAGAATGACTGCCTATTATGGAAGTGGAGTTCCATAATAGAGTTGGGGTCCTGCTCTGTTTCCCAGGCTGGTCTCAGACTCCTGGGTTCACGCAATCCTCTCGCCTCAGCTTCCCAAAGTGCCGGGATTACAGGCATGAAACACCATACTGGGTCAATTGAGGTGATTTTAAATTCTTATTTTTTGGAAGAATTAAGTACTCTGATAGGCTTAAACTGTGATAGAGGTTTAGTATAGAAAAATTGATGGTATGATAAATGACAGATTCAGTTTGCTTGTTTAATTTGGAAAGGTAACATCTGCCTGAGATAGTTTGGGAATAAGTTTGACAGGTATTTGATAAGACTACATTATAAATTTTCATTTAATTAGAATATGGACTTGACTCTGAGAAATCCTATCATCCCTTCTTGATGTTTTCTAATAAAAACTAAAATGAAATTAAATGGGCATTTCTTTGTTGTCTCTTAAATCTTAGTTGGCCTACTTAATCAAGTTATGAAATTTTTTAATATAAAAAATTTACAATGTTCAGAGATAAGAATTTTGGTTGCCATGTCACTGCAGCATACTGGGAACTTAGAGGTAAATGGTGGCAATTAATGCTAGGTTCTCTTTTCCTGAATTCCCAGTCCTAGTTTCTGATTGCTCTGTTGAGGCAGTTGTGCTTCCAAGTCACAGTGAAGGCATTGCAGCATATGCATTGTTGATACTCGTTATTTGTAGATTTCATATTTGTGTATTTGCCTACTTGTTAAAATGTATTTTTGACCTCGGAATCAATACTTGCAATGTTTTTAAGGTTATTTTTGAACAAAAATTTGAGTCATCTGGTAATCATGTTCCTAACAATGTCAAACAAGGTGTCACTCTTCCTTCTTGTTTCAGCTCTCATACTGTAAACAGGTATCCTTTGTGTGGTCTAAGTGCCATGTTTTTCTCATTTCTGTACTTTTTTTGTTTGGTGATTTCACTGTTTAAAATAGCATCTAGCCGGGCATGTTGGCTCTCACACTTGTAATCCCAGCACTTTGGGAGGCGGAGGTGAGAGGATTGCCTGAGTCCAGGAGTTTAAGACCAGCCTGGACAACTTGGGGAGACCTCATTTCTACAATAATTAAAAAAAATTAGCTGGGTGTGATGGTACACACCTGTGATTCCAGCTACTTGGAAGGCTGAGGCAGAAGAATCACCTGAGCTGAGCAGGTCGAGGCTGCAGTGGCTGTGAGTGTGTCACTGCACTGTAGCCTGGGCAACAGAGTGAGACTCTGACTAAAAAATAAAAAAGCTTCTGAGATTGCTTGAGGCCAGGAGTTTGCAACCATCCTGGGCAACATAGAGAGACCTCATCTTTACAAAAAATGAAAAAATTACCTGGGCATGGTGGTGCACACCTGTAGTCCCTGCTACTTGGGAGACTTAGGCAGGAGGATTGCTGGAACCTAACGGTTCAAGGCTATAGTGAGCCATGATCACACCAGTACACTCCATTCTGGGCAACAGAGCAAGACCCTGTTTCTAAAAATAAAAGTAAAAATAAAAAACCAAAATGTCTTCCAGGTGTTGTATTGAAGTGCTGTCTAATGCTCCTAAGTTCAAGAAGGCTGTGGTGTGCCTTATAGAGAAAAATATGCGTTAAGTAAGCTTTGTTCATGCATGAGTTATGCTGTTGGCAGAGTTCAGTGTTACTGAATCAACAATATATTGTATTGATTTGTTTACAAAAATGTCAAGCCTTAACATTAGTTAACCTGCAGGTTCCCTAGGAGCAATGATTTGGTATTCACTAAATTAGAGTTTGTGGACTTTATTGGACCTAACTATTAATGATAATGAGTATTGCTGTGTTTGTTACGTGTACAGTCAAAGAATCAGAGGCAGAAATGTGCAGGTTGTAGCATAGTGAAAAGAGGAAGGGAAATTTTAAAATTGGCAGTTATAAGTTATTTCTGGAACAGTTTGGCCCTTGCTATGCATATTACTGTGTACCGTTCAGATATTTTTCTCATAGTGGAATGAAGGAAATTAGTCCCCATACCTAACCCTGTTTGTCAGTTTTTCTGAACAGTAAGAAAGGAGTGCTGTGAATCCCTGTGATAGTGTAAAATATATATCAGATCTTCATTTGTGGTTCCTGACATCCAGCTCCTAAAACCCCTTGGAGTCTGCAGTTATGAGTGCCTTTTGTATCCTAATACGATGAGTGGTGGAGGGGTCCCTAGATAACTTCAGGATGAGGGCTTTCACTCAATGACCAAGGCATGATTAGAGGGTTGGGACTTGTAGCCTTAACCCCCAAACCTCTGGGGGAGGAAGAAGGGCTGAAGGAAGGCTGAACTCATCACCAGTGGTCAGTAATTTTATGAATTATGCTTACTTAGTGAAGCTTTCATAGAAATTCAAAAGTACTGGGTTTAGAGAGCTTCCTGATAACTGAACTCATGCAGGCTCCTGGAGGGTGGCATGTCCAGAGGGGCATGGAGGCTCCAGGTTCTTTCCCATATACCTTGTCCTGTACCTCTTTCATCCGGCTGTTTGTCTGGTCTGTCATAATGTCCTTTCATCATAAGCTGGTAAACATGAGTAGAATGTTTTCCCAAGTTCTGGGAGTCACTCTATCAAATTAATTGAACTCGAGGAATGGGGTCATGGGAACTTCCATTTATAATCTGTTAGAAGCACAGGTCACACCTGAGGCTTGCAGTTGGCATCAGAAGTGGGGGACAGTCTTGTGGGAAGGAACCTTCAACCTGGGCATCTGACACTATCTCCAGGTAGACAGTGTTAGACGTGAATTGAGATGACACCTGGCTCGTGTCTGTTCAAAACTGGTTGCTGCTGGGGGAAAGCCCTCACACATTTTGGTGGCCAGAGGTGGTCTGTATTGAGAGAAGAGGAAGAAACACTTGATTTTTCCTGTCTCCGGACACTCTTCAAAAAAGTAAATCTCTTCATGTGCATACTTTACTTTGTTTACTGTGATTCCCCTTGATTTCAAAATGTGTTATCTTTTTTTAAATGTATGTTTTACCCAGTGTTAAAAGAAAAATCTAAGACTGATTAAATGTAATAGAGTTTAATTATGCAAAGAGCAATTTGTGAATTGGGCAGCTTCCCAAACCAGAGTACGCTCCCAGAGGCTCCAGCATAGCCATGCGGTGAAGGAAGATTTATGAACAGAAAAAGGAAAGTGACAGAAAATGGAAGTGAGGAACAGACACAGCAGGTTGGTTTGTCTTATATTCAGTTTAACAGTTGACCACCTTGGATTGGCTGGAGCTCAGTGATTGGCACAAAAATAGACTACAGTCTATTTATACATCCAATGAGGTTACAGTTCACTGTGTGAAAGGTTACAGAGAAACCTCTAGGTCAAATTTTAAATGTGTAAGGAGGCATGTCTAGGCTAAAATTAATTTAACACCACATTCCTATTGTTCTCCCATTGTCAAACTTTCAAACTTAAAGTTGCTTTTCAAATATATATAAGAAGTTTAAGAATGCAAGATCCTTCCTCTAAGATCCCCAAATAATTTCTTTCTTTTTTTTTTTTGAGTTGGAGTCTCACTCTGTCACCCAGGCTGCAGTGCAGTTGCACGCTCCCAGTCACCGCAACCTTGACCTGCTGGGCTCAGGCGATCTTTCCGCCTCAGCCTTCCAAGTAGCTGGAACTACAGGTGCATGCTACCATGCCCAGCTAATTTTTTGATTTATTTGTAGAGACGAGGTTTCACCAAGTTGCCCAGGTTGGTCTCAAGCCCGCGGGCTCAGGCAGTCCTCTCATTTCCGCCTCCCAAAGTGCTGGGCTTACAGGCTTGAGCCACTGTGCCCAGCCCCAAAGTAATTTCTTATAAAGTGGGAAGGGGTGGAGAAGTGGCTGGGATCTTGGTATATACCCATGTATTAAGAACACTGGTGTTTTATGAATTGAGATAAAGCAGGTACCTAACTTCAGGCTGGTAAATATTCCTTATGTTTTCAGGCTGATTTTTTTTTTCAGTAAACAGCAAAATTGTATTTCAGAAAATTGCAAGTCTGTGGTCTTTGGTCTTATTTCCACAGTTTTTCACAATCTGGAGCATTTCCAGAGCCTGAAGTGAGGAAAGGTGGGCTATTTCATATGACAGGATTCACATGTTGTTAAGACCCCTGGACATCTTTTGAGGAAAGGTGGGCTATTTCATATGACAGGATCCACCCATTAAGACCCTGGACGTCTTGCCGTCTGGCCTGCCAGTCTCCCATTAGCTGCTGCGGGACTCCTGGCAGAGTTCAGGAAGACTTTTGTCTTTCCAGGTGCAGACCGTAGTTGTGTTACTCTTCCCCATCCCTGAAAGGGGATCTGTGTTTCCCATGGGTCTTTTTGTCTCTAGGCCAGATTCACTTTTTTATGGGTGCTTCTTATTTTAGGAGTCAGGAAGGGAGATTCACTTCTGGATAAATTTATCATATTTATACAACTGTGATACCTGAGTTCAAAAGTATATTAATAGTTGGAACTGGCATACTTGAAAAGACCCCAAATTACTTTTTCCTGGGACCATCATGAAAGAAAACCTGAACAAATCTTATCTTGGTCAGATGTCATAAATGGGAAGATGAGGCTTACAAGGGAAAATGAAAATCCTTAATTGTCACTCTCACAGATAACCCATGAGAGATTGTAAAACTGCATTAAGGATCTTGATGGGGGCCAGGTACAGTGGCTCCTGCCTGTAATTCCAGCACTTTGGGAGGCTGAGGCAGGAGGACTGCTTGAACTCGAGTCGGAGACCAGCCACGGCAACATGGTGAGAGCCCATCTCTGGGCATGATGGCACATGCTTGTAATCCTAGCTACTTGGGAAACTGAGGCAGGAGTATCACTCCAGCCCAGGAGTTGGAAATTACAGTGAGCTATGATCTCGCTACTACACGCCTGGCTTCTATCAAAAAAAAAAAATAATAACCTTGAGAGGAAAGCCCAACTTGGGGAGGAGCCTTTTCTGTTACCTTTAAACACTCAACAGCTAAAGATTAAACCTTCACACATCAGAGGAGGTACAGTGGTCCTCCTAGACCACACTGGGGATATTAGAGTTTGTGTGGAAAAAATGAATGCCCCAATAAACCTTATTAACTTCTGTATTTTGTGCCTATTTTTAAAAATTTAATTATATTTTTTAATAAATGCTTTGATTTTACTGAGCCTATTCTTAAATCACCTTTGTGCCCTCATATTTTACTCTTCTGAGGATCCCAAGAATCACTTTTTTTTCTTTCTCTCTCTTTCACTTTTAAATTTCATCAGTACCAAATGTAAGTACTACTGGAAGTAGTAGGAGTGCAGACCCTAGAAAAAAATTAAAGAATGTAGTTTGTTTTTCCTCTGGGTTGTTAATTGTAGTTACTACAGAATGCAGACTTTGGAATTTCAGGCATAACATTTGACACTATGCAAGAATTTAGATTTCTGTAAAGTTAACTATGCAAAGCTTCATGTAAATGTCATAAAACAGTGGGTTATTATTAGGAACACTTCTGTCTTATGATCTGGTTCAAGCAGAACCCAGATAATCTGAAAATTACATGACTCTATAGAAAATGTTCCATTTGAACCTTACAAGAAAGGTTTAAAGTTGTAATAACTGATATTTTCTAGTTGTCTTATTGTTTTCTTTTTAGATATACTATGAATGTATTTTATTAAATCATATGACTTTGGGAAGTTCAGTTTTCCTAAAGCTGCAGCATTAAAGTCATAGATAATTTATTTTATCCAAAAGTTACTGGAATTTTGTTCTGTACTATTTATATAATTAGAATAAGACTGTATTCATATACATATAAAAATATAAATAACCATAGGAGCATATATCAGAATTTCATCCATGAACAGTTTAAGCAAAGCCCTAAAGACCCTGAATGTATATGTATTTTTGCTAATCATATGGAATATGAAGGTGTCAGTTACCTCCTTGATAACTCTTTTTAAGAAAGTGAAAAACTGCTAAGGGAATCAAGCTAATGCCCATTGGGAAAATCCTTTATATAGGGCAACCTTGGTGCTATGGTGTGAACGTACCCTTCAAAGCTCGTGTTGAAACTTAATCTCCGGTATGGCAGTGTTGAGAGGTGTGAGGCCTTCAGGAAGTGTTTGGCTTAAGAGGGCTCTGTTCTCACAAATGGGTTATCATGGGAGGGCAACCGATGGCTTCATGAAAAAAGGAAGAGGACCCGTGAGCACATTAGCACACTCACCCTCCTCACCATGCGATGCCGTGCTTGGTTTTGGGACTCTCAGTTCATCCAGTAGGGAGGCTACCACCAGATGCAGCCCCTTGACCTTGGCCTTAGTCTCCCTCACTGTAAGAATACATTCCTTTTCTTTACAAACTACCCAGTTCCAGATATTCTGTTATAAGCAACAGAGATCAGACCAAGGCGCTTAGTATAACAATACATAAGATTAAGTTGTTCTGGGAATTTTACAAAATTTAAAACTTCTTAGCTTGAAGAAAGGAGTAAGATCCATTTAAACAGCATGCTTTTTGAAAGCTTTGCTAAAGGATTTAGCAAATTTTTAAAACAATGACTGGATATAGGAAAGTATGTTTTAATATTGGAAATTAAATAATAGGTGATTAATCAGCCAGAGAGCGTGTATATGATTCTTATATTTATAATTACGTATTTAATCATCATAGATGGATCACATAATTACAAAATAAAATTGTGAGAGTTTTGAAGACTGAGCCATTGGAATATTTTTTCCTCTCAGAGTAGAACATTCTCTACTAGCAGCTGAAAGCTACAATGTTCTAAGAGCTTAGAACTGTCAATTGCTAGAATGCCAACAAAGGAAACTGAAACTGAACCAAACTGTTCATCAGGTAAAGGGTTAACACAGGGTGACTCTTGAACAGATTACCTTAACTGCAAGTCATTAGTGGAATACAGTCCAAAAGCAAAAGGAATTATTAGAAAAATTTGAACTTTATATTGCATTCATTAGTACTGCATTTTTTTGAACTCTTGTTAGGTAAAATAATTATGTCTGTTAAGTGTATTAGTTTGTGCTGCCATGAAATTTCTTTATGTGGCTTATATTACCAAGAGAAAGGTTTGATTGGAGATATTTATTGGAAATATACATATTTTTCAAATTTTTCTTTTAAGATTGTAGAAATTGGGACCAACCTAAAGCCTTCTGATAAACTAGTTTCTTGTTGCTCTCAGCCTACCCCCTTCTTGTTTGTTGTATTGTTGTTGTTGTTGTTGTTGTTGTTGTTTGAGTCAGAGTTACACTCAGGCACCTAGATTGGAGTGCAGTGGCAATCTCATGGCCACCCCAACCTCAACCTGCTGGGCTCAGGCAATCCTTCCGCATCAGCCTTCCAAATAACTGGAACCACAGGCATGTGCAACCACTCCTGGCTTTTTTTTTTTTTTTGATTGTAGAAACGAGGTCTCACCATGTTGTTCAGGTTGGTCTCAAAACATTGAGCGCAGGCAATCTTCTTGCCTCTGCCTCCCAAAATGTTGGAATTACAGGGGTGAGTCACTGCACCTGACCTGAATTTGTTTTATAAAATGATAATCTCTGAATGTCTTGGAACAAAAGTATTGATGGAAAGAACTGAAATAAAAATAAATACTGCAAGAAAGCAACCACTCCTACTGAATTATTCTGTGTAAGGCAACAAATGAAACATTTCAACCCTTGAAGATCTCTGCTGGGCTATAAGAAGCCAAGAATTTCACGAAAAAGAGACCACTACAGAAAATTTCTGCCCAATTTCTGTCTTTTTCATTTTGAGATTTCACAGGCATGCTTCTCTCTTTGTATCCTTAATGAGGCAATTACCTTTGTTTTGCCTTAGTTGAGAATTGGGAAGGCAGTATTATTATATTTAATTAAGCTTTGATTTTTGTCTGCTGGGCAAATTGTAGCTCTGCAGGGTATTACAAATGGAATATGAAATATACCTAACTATATTCATTTGATAGCAGCTGCATTAATGTGTATCTGCATGTTGCAACTGTTATACAATTAATCATGTAAGCCATTTGTTCTAATTATAACTTTGTTCCATGAAAGGACCATTATATGCAAAGCAGCTCCCAAACACAGAAGGAGGGAAGAAACCAAAGAGCAAGGCAGGCTCATGGAGTTTGGTAAGGGGTGATGTATTGGGGAACTTTCTTTTCTTTTTTTTGAGTCGGAGTCTCACTCTGTCACCCAGGCTGGAGTACAGTGGCACACTCAGCCACTGCAGCCTCGGCCTGCTGGGCTCAGGTGATCCTCCCGCCTCAGCCTTTCAAGTAGCTGTTACTACAGGCATGCGCCACCATACCTGGCTAATTTTTTATTTATTGTAGAGATGAGGTCTTGCCATGTTGCCCAGGCTAGTCTTGAACCCCTGGGCTTAGGCAGTCCTCTCACCTCCACCTCCCAAAGTGCTGAGATTACAGGCGTGAGCCGCCGATCCCTGGCTCAGACAAAAGCACAGTCTTGAGTAGCAGCAAGACAGGCAGATCTTCCCACCCTTACTCCCCAGACGCAGGGCTGTATACCATAGGGAAAAGGCCTACACATTCTACAGAGATCACTGAAGGCTACCCTGCAGAACAGGCAAGAGTGCTGTGTACATCATAGCCTGCAATGTGTGTGATAGCATCAAGGTTGCTTTGATCTAAAGATAGGATTCATAATGAGTACATGTTCTTTCACTAAGGCCAGTAAATAAAGTAGGACTCAGGAGGCACTCCTGGAACTGGGGCTAATCAGAAGTCCACGTGGCAGTTTAGCATTCACACAGAGTCACTTTTGTCCCAACAAATCTCAGGTTTCTTGAATCTTCTGTTGGGTAATGGATACTCTGACGGTGGGAGTATTAAAAATATAAACTCTAGCTGGGTGCAGTGGCTCATGCCTATAATCCCAGCACTTTGGGAGCTCAGGGTTTCAAGGCTAACCTGGACAATATGGCAAGACTTCATCTCTACAATAAAAATAAAATCAGCCAGGCGAGCTGATGCATGCCTGTGGTTCCAGCTACTTGGAAGACTGAGACGAAAGGATCACTTGAGCCCAGCAGGTCAAGGCTGTGGTGGCCATGAGTATGCCGCTGCACTCTAGCCTGGGCAACAGAATGAGACTCTGACTCAAAAATAAACAAACAAAAAATATATACATATGTATACAAAATATGTATCTATAAGAAAGAATGTATAGCTTCTTATTCCATGCTATTTATAATTTATTTCATAGGTTTCTACAGGTAATAAATTTCCCCTTGTAAAATTTATTATAGATGTTTCAGTTGAGCTTTTAAATATTACTTGTTTTCTGATACAAATGTTCTATTTTGGAGTCCAAATAAAAACAAATTCCCAGCCCAGCACAGTGGCTCATACCTGTAATCCCAGCATTTTGGGAGTCAGAGGTTAGAGGATTGCCTGAGCCAATGGGTTCAAGACCAGCCTAGGCTGCATGGTGAGACCACATCTCTACAAAAATCAAAAAATTAACCGGGTGTGGTGACACACACTTGTGATTCCAGCTACTTGGAAGGATGATGAGGAAAGATTGCCTGAGCCCAGCAGGTCAAGGCTGTAGTGGTCGTGGGCATGCTACTCACTCCAGCCTGAGTGACAGAGTGAAACTCCAACTCAAAATAAATAAATAAAAATAAATAAAAACAATTTTCCATTTAAATATAGCCACAACCAAATACAAATTTTAAAATGAAATATCTCTCCCTCTCCTTTATTTCCCATCTCCCCAGCAGAGTCAAAGTCTTTTAAAATTATTAGGACTTATGGTTGTATGTTTGTGCTTTTGGCTGTTCCATGTTAATGAATCAATATATAACTTTGTTCTCTGTGTTTCTGTTTGAAGACACAATATAAATGTATACACATATATGTATATATGATGTGTTTGTATTGTATGTATATGTAACATACAGGCATACCTCATTTTATTGAACTGTGCTTTATTATTGTGCTTCACAAATATTAGTTTTGTTTTTTGGTGTTTTTTTTTTTTTTTAGTTGGAGTCTCACTCCATCACACTTTGCCCAGACTGGAGTACAGTGGCACACTCACAGCCACCCCAGCGTCAACCTGCTGAGCTCTGATGATTCACCTCAGCCTTCCAAGTAGCTGGAACTACAGGCATGCGCTACCACGTCTGGCTAATTTTTTATGTATTTTAGAGACGAGGTCTCGCCAAGTTGCCCAGGCTGGTCTCGAACCTGTGGGATCAGGCAAACCACTTGCCTCGGCCTCCCAAAGTGCTGGGATTATAGGCTGAGTCACTGAGCCCAGCCATTTGGTTTTTCAAATTGAAGATTTGTAGCAAGTCTATCGGTGCCATTTTTCCAACAATGTGTACTCACTTCATGTCTGTCACATTTTGATAATTCTCGCAATGTTTCAAGCTTTTAAAATATATCTGTTATGTTGTTCTGTGCTCAGTGATTTGAGTGACTGTTGTTGTAGGGTGCCATGAAGCACACTCATATTAGATGACAAATTCAGCTGATTAATGTGTGTGTTCTAACTGTTCCACTGATAAGCTGTTTTCCATCTCTCTTCCTCTCCTTGGACCTCTCTATTCTCTGAGACACAACTGTATTGAAATTAGGTCAATTAGTAACCCTACAATGGCTGCTAAGCATTCAAGTAAAGGGAAGAGTGGCACATCTCTCACTTTAAATCAAAAGCTAGAAATGCTTAAGCTGTTGGGCGCAGTGGCTCAAGCCAGTAATCCCAGCACTTTGGGAGGCCAAGGCGAGAGGATTACGTAAGCCCAGGGATTCGAGATCAGCCTGGGGAACTTGGTGAGACCTTGTTTCTACAATAAATAAAAAATAGTTAACTTGGTGTGGTGGCGTGCACCTGTAGTTCCAGCTTCTTGGAAGGCTGAGGCAGAAGGATCACCTGAGCCCAGCAGGTCAAGGCTGCGGTGGCCATGAGCATGCCACTGCATTCCAGCCTGGGCGACAGAGTGAGAATCCGACTCAAAAAAGAGAGAGAAAAAAGGAAATGCTTAAGCTTTCTGAGGGAAGCACATTGAAAGCCAAAAACTAGGCCTCTTGCACCAAAAGCTGTGAATACAAAGGAAGAGTTTTTTATGAAAGTTGAAAGTACTACTCCAGTGAACACACAAATGACAAGAAAGCAAAACAGTCTTATTGCTGATATGGAGAAAATGTTGGTGGTTTATATAGAAGATTAAACCAATCACAACATTTTTGTAAGGCAAAGCCTAATTCAGAGCAAGACCCTCACTCTCTTCAATTTTGTGAAAACGGAGAGAGATGAGAACATTGCAGAAGAAAAGCTGGAAGCTAGTAGAGTTTGATACATGAGGTTTAGGAAAGAAGTCATCTCCATAACATAAAAATGCAAGTTGAAGCTGTGTGCAGTGGCCCACTCCTGTTATCCTAGCACTTTGGGAGATGGAGGAAGGAAAATTGCCTGAGTCCAGGGGTTTGAGACCTGCCTGGGCAACTTGGCAACACCTTGTCTCTACAATAAATCAAAAAATTAGCCAGGTGTGGTGGTGCAGACCTGTGATTCCAACTACTTGGAAGGCTGAGGCCGAAGCATCGTCTGAACCTAGCAGGTTGAGGCTGTGGTGACTGTGAGTATGCCACTGCACTCCAGCCTGGGCGACAGAGTCAGACTCTGACTCAGAAAAAAAAAAAAAAAAACCAAGCAGCAGCAGCAAGTGCTGATGCAGAAACCACAGCAAGTTGACCAGAAGATCTGGCTAAGATAATTGGTGAAGGATGCCACACTGAACAACGATTTTCCATGTAGACAAAACAGCCTTTTATTGGAAGAACATGCCATCTATAACTTGCAGTTTGAGAGAAGTCAATGACTGGCTTCAAAGATTCAAAGGATAGGCTGACTCTCTTGTTAGAGTCCAATGTAGCCAGTGACTTTAAGTTAAAGCCAATGTGCTTTTACCATTCTGAAAATCTTAAGCCTCTTGGTAATTATAATAAATCTACTCTGCCTGTGCTCTATAAAGGAGCAAGAAAGCCTGGATGACAGCACATCCGTTTATAACATGGTCGACTGACTATTTAAAGCCCATTGTTTAGACCTGCTGCTCAGGAAAAAAATATTCCTAAGTGTTACTGCTCATTGACAATGTACCTCTTCACCTGAGAGCTGTAATGAACATATACTTGGAAACTAATGTACCTCTATTTTTTTTCATGCCTGCTAATACAACATTCATTCTGTAGTCTATGGATCCAGAAGTAATTTTGACTTTCAAGTCTTATTTAAGAAATACATTTTGGAACATAGGTGCCAAGATAGTGATTTCCTCTGATGGTTCAGGGCAAAATAAATTGAAACCCTTCTGGAAAGGATTTGCCATTCTAGATTCCACCAAGAACAATTTGTAACTCATGAGAGGTCAAAATATAAACATTACCAGAAGTTTGGAAGAAGTTGATTTCAGCTTTCATGGATGACTTTGAGGAGTTCGGGAATTCAGTAGAAGTGTCTGCAGATGTAGTAGAAATAGCAAGATAACCAGATTTAGGATTAGATCCTGGAGGTAAGCATGGTGGCACTCACCTATAATTCCAGCACTTTGGGGGGCTGAACTGGGAGAATTGCTTGAGTCCAGGAGTTAAAGACCAGCTTAGGCAGCATAGGGGGCCTTGTCTCTACAAAAAAAAAAAAAATTTAGCCAGGCATGGTGGCATGCACCCGTACTCCCAGGTATTCAGGAGGCTGAGATAGAAGAATCACCTGAGCCCAGGAGGTCGTGGTTGTGGTGAACTGTGATCATGCCACTGCATTCCAGCCTGGGTGACAGAGTGAGATCCTGACTCAAAAAAAAAAAAGGTGAAGTCCAAAGATATGACTGAATCGCTACAATCTGCTACCTAAACTTCACTGGATGAAGAGTTGTTTCTGATGAATGAGCAAAGAAAGTGGTTTCTTTAGATGAAATTTACTCCTGGTGAAGATACTGTCAAAACTGTTGAAATGATAACAAAGAATTTAGAATATTAAAAAGCTTAGTTAATACAGCAGCAGCAGGGTTTGAGAGAATATTGGAAGAAGTTCTACTGTGGATAAAATCCTGTCAAACAACATCACATACTATAAAGAAATCGTTCATGAAAAAAGACAAATTATATAGTTGTCTTATTTGAAAAAATTGGCCAGGCTCGGTGGCTCAGCCTGTAATCCCACACTTTGGGAGGCTGAGGTGAGTGGATTGCCTGAGCCCATGGGTTTGAGACCTGCCTGGGCAATTTGGCGAGATCTCATCTCTACAATAAATCACAAAATTAGCTCGGCGTGGTAGTGCGCGCCTGTAGTTCCAGCTACTTGGAAGGCTGAGGTGGAAGGATCGCCGGAGGCCAGCAGGTTGAGGCTGCAGTGGCCGGAAGCGGCCACTGCACTTCAGTCTGGGTGACAGAATGAGACTCCAACTCAAAACAAAAAAAACAAAAAACGAAAAAATTGCCACAGCCACCCCAACTTCAGTAACCACCACCCTGACAAGTCAGCAGCCATAGTGCTGAGGCAAGACTGTCTACTGGCAGAAAATTATGACTCATCAAAGGCTCAGATAATTGTTAGCATTTTTTAAGCAAAAGTATTTTTTAAATTAAGGTGTATACTCTTAAAAATACATAATGCTATTTATTGCCTGCTTAGACTGTAGTATAGTGTAAACATAACTTTCTTTTTTTTTTGAGTTGGAGTCTCACTCTGTTGCCCAGACTGGAGTGCAGTGGCTGCTTCCGGCCACCGCAGCCTCGACCTGCTGGGCTCCGGCGATCCTTCCGCCTCAGCCTTCCAAGTAGCTAGAAATACAGGCACGTGCTACCACACCCAGCTAATCTTTTGATTTATTGTAGAGATGAGGTCTTACCAAGTTGCCTAGGTGGGTCTTGAACCCGCAGGCTCAGGCAATCCACTTACCTCAGCCTCCCAAGGCGCGGGATTACGGGCTGAGCCACCCAGCCTGGCTGTAAACACAACTTTCATATGCACTGGGAAAATTTGTGTGACTTGCTTTATGACAATATTTGCTTTATTGTATTGGTCTGGAGCTGAACACCCAATATCTCCAAGGTGTATGTTATATATATAAATTTATATTATATGTATAAATTTTATGTCACTGATCAGCTGACAAAAATGTGATCAAACTGAACTCGGTATCTCTGAGCTATACCTGTGTATATTTTTTTATATATATATGTTTATATGTGTATATATGTTTATATGTATAAATTTTATATGTTACTGGTTAATTGACAAAAATGTTGTGACCCTGTAGGAACCCTCTGTATTTCTCCTAGGTACGATGATTCTGTATTTGCTAATTGAGCTTTGCCAGTGACTATAAAACAAAAACTATCTTTTTTTTTTTTGAGTTGAGCCTCGACCTGCTGGGCTCAGTCAATTCTTCCGCTTCAGCCTTCCAAGTAGTTGGAACTATAGGTGCGTGCCACCATGCCTGGCTAATTTTTGATTTATTGTAGAGATGTGGTCTCACTAAGTTCCCCCGGCTAGTCTTGAACCCCTGAGCTCAAGCAGTCCTCTTGCCTCTGCCTCCCAAAGTGCTGGGATTGTAGATGTGAGCCACCATGCCCGGCTAAAACTAACATGAATAATAACTTATTCAACTGTCCTTCAACCTATCACATGTGGTATTACAGTCATGCACCACCAACATGATGGTCAATAATGGACTGCATGTGTGGTGGTGTGCCTACAGATGTTAATACAGTTGAGAAATTCCTATCACCTAGTGACATAGCCATCATAAGATTGCAGAACAAAGCATTACTCAAGTGTTCGTGGTGATGCTGGTATAAACAAACTTACTGCTCTACCAACTGTATAAAAGTACAGTCATGCATTGCTTAATGCAGAGATATGTTCTAAAAGATAAATTGTTAGGTGATTTCATCATTATGAAAATATCATAGAGTGTATTACACAAACCTGGCTGGTATAATCTACCACACACCTGGGCTGTATGGTATAGCCTATTATTTTTAGGACGCAAACCTGTCAGCATGTTACTATGTTTGAATACTGCAGGCAGTTATAACACAATAGTTAGAATTTGTGTATTTAAACTTAGAATCGGTACAGTAAAAATATGGTATGAAAAATAAAAAATGGAACCAGATATGCCGACTTGCACTGTAGTTCCAACTACTTGAGAGGCTGAGATAGTAGGACTGCTTAAGGCCATGAATTTGAGGCTGCAGTTTGCTATGGTCACACCATTGCACTCCAGCCTGGGAAACAGAGTAAGACCCCAATTTATACACACACACACACACACACACACACACACACACTTTTTTCTTTTCTTTTTTTTTTTTTTTTTTGAGTTGGAGTCTCATTCTGTTGCCCAGGTTGGAATACAGTGGTACGCTCGCAGCCACGGCAGCCTTGACCTGCTGGGCTCAGGTGATTCTTCCACCTCAGCCTTCCAAATAGCTGGAACTACAGGCACACGCCACCACACCTGGCTACTTTTTTTGATTTATTGTAGCATCGAGATCTCACCAAGTTTCCCAGGCTGGTCTCAAACCCCTGAGCTCAGGTAATCCTCTCATTTCAGCCTCCCAAAAGTGCTGAGGTTACAGGCTTAAGCCACTGCACCTGGCCTATATATTTTTTAAAGGATAAAAAATGACACACCTGCCTGGCATGGTGGCTCATGCGTGTAATCCCAGTACTTTGGGAGGCAGAGGTGAGAGGATTGCCTGAACCCAGGGGTTCGAGACCAACCCGGGCAACTTGGCAAGACCTTGTCTCTACAATAAATTAAAAAATCAGCCAGGTGTGGTGGCATGTACCTGTGGTTCCAGCTACTTGGATGGCTGAGGCGGAAGGATCACGTGAGCCCAGCAAGTCAAGGCTACAGTGGCTGTGAGTGTGCCACTGCATTCTAGACTGGGCGACACAGTGAGAATCCTACTCAAAAATCAAAAGATTCACCTATATAGGGCTCTTACTATGAGTAGAGCTTGCAGGCCTGGAAGGTGCTTTGGGTGAGTTGGTGAGTGGGTGGTGAGTGAATGTGAAGGCCTGGATGTGACTGTCTACTACTGTGGACTACACTTAGCCTGAGAGGCACACTAAGGCTACACTAAATTCAATTAACAGTTGTGCTATGATGTTAACAATTGTGCTATGATGTTATAATGACTACAAAGTCACAAGGCAATAGAAATGTTTAGGCTTGATTATAATTGTATGGAACCACCTTGTTACTCTTAATACATCTGCCCTTTGATCTTGCTGAGACCTTTAAACTCTATTTTTTCCTTCTTTACTCTCCTCCTATAGAGTTTACATGCCCTGATTTACAACAAACCAAATTGTTGCCAGTACCCTTCTCCCTTGATCCACTGCCCTTCAGTTATATCCACCAGGAAAATTCTAAACCTAGATCAATCCAGCTGCCTTTTCCATGCCTGCATATGGGCCCCTGAGTGTTGCTAGAGAAAAGTTCATCACTCAGGCCTCTGTGCAGTCCTGACTTCTAACCTAAACTAAACTCTCAGGTCTGCTTTGCAGTCCTAAGCAGTTGATAGCTGTCTCTCCCTTCCACAAGAACTTCTTTAATCTTATCTACTCAGTTTGTAAGTGTCTCTGTCATTCCATGTCCATTGATACTTCACTTTTTTCTCCTGGTGAGCAGAGTTCTCCACTAGTGAGAGAGTGTGGCAACTTGCTCTGCCCTCTCCACTCCTCTCCCCCACCCTGAAAAGACAGACACATGTGCATGCACAAATTGTCTCTGTTTCTGTCTCTCTCTCTTTCTCTTCCTCAAGCCAGGTTCTTCTCAAGGCTAAGAAAATTAAAAGAGGGATTAGTGTAATATTTAAAAGATTGGGGAAACCTTGATATGTGTGTGTGTGTGTGTGTGTGTGTGTGTGTGTGTGTCCATTCTGTCTCCCAGGCTGGAGGGCAGGGCTTGACCATGGCTCACTGTAACCTTGACCTCTTGGGCTCAAGTGATCCTCCTGCCACAGCCTCCTGAGTAGCTGAGACTGTAGGGACACGCCACCATACCCAGCTAATTGTTTTAATTTTTTTATAGCGACAAGTTCTCTATAAAAATGTTGGCTGGGCTAGTTGAACTCCTGGGTGCAAGCAGTCCTCTCGTCTGGCCCTCCCAAAGTGTTGGGATTGCAGGCGTGAGCCTGATATTCTTTTAGCATTATAAAGTACAAGAGATAGCTCAGCAGTGAGGACCACTGGGTATCTAAGGCAAGTGCGTTGATACCACACATGGTGCAGCTCTTTGTTGTTGTTGTTGAGTCAGTCTCACTCTGTTGCCCAGGCTGGAGTGCAGTAGCACACTCATGGACACCGCAGCCTCAACCTCTTGGGCTCAAGTGATCCTTCCTCCACAGACTCCTGAATAGCTGAGACTACATGCACATGCCACCTCGCCCAGCTAATTTTTTAATTTATTGTAGAGACAAGGTCTCGAACCCCTGGATTCAGGCAATCCTCTCACCTCCACCTCCCAAAGTACGGGGATGACAGGCATGAGCCACTGTGCCTGGCTACTGTGCAGCTTCTGACTACATGGGATGCATTCCCTCCAAGCCCACCCAGCACATTATGAATTAACTGAGGTACTGGGTGGCCTGCCTTGTGCCCTCTGGGGAGCTGCCATTGGCTCCTTGAGTTCAGATCGAGTGCCTCCTTCCTGCTCTGGTGCCTGCCTACTCCGCAGCCTGCCCATCTACTCAGAGCATATTTCTCCTGACCCACAGGCCCACCAGGTACCATTTCTAGATTAAGACCTGTGGAAATGAATGTGCTTCTTCATCTTCCATGTCACAGTGGTGTATATCTCACACCATCTACTCTCAAGGAGCCACCCTATCTCCCATCATCCCCCCATTTCTTCTTCCTATCTGTAGTGCCCTGTTTCTTTTTGGTGGCATTGGTAAGGAAGAATGGGATCCCTCACTGACTTTATTTAGAATAATACTTCAAATGTTTGTCTTCGATGTCAATGTCCTCTCCCTACCATTGTTCTATGGGCAGGAGGTTATTAAAATGCCTTACCAAGGTAATCCTGACCCTGATCTCTGGCATCATCCTTTCAAAAAGCCGACCCTGTTCCCCACTAGATATAACAAGCTTCCAGCAACCAGCTGTCTTATATGTCTGGAATGCACACATGCCATTATTAGACCGAAATCTGACATGCACCTAAATGTTGCTCCAAACATACAGGTATTCTATTTATATTTCAATGAGGTCTTGAACAGCTCAATGTTCAAGAAATAAGATGCTCATACTCCCATCTGCTCCCTCAGCTTGACACCTTGTCACTTACAAGTTTACATTAAAACTGTTTAATGGCAGCAGAGCACACAAAGATTTTTTTTAAATGAGGTGTTTTTTGGTGGCCCTTCAGACATGGCAATCTGCACATTGGCTCTGTTATTTTTGTTCTGTATACAGAATTGTTGGCATTGTTGATAAAGTTCTGTTAAAATTCTTAGGATTTGGGTTCCTCTGAGGATAAGAGAATAGAGTTTAAAAAAGAAAAAAGTAAGCCGGGCTCAGTGGCTCAGCCTGTAATCCCGCGCCTTTGGGAGGCTGAGGTGAGAGGATTGCCTGAGCGCACAGGTTCGAGACCAGCCTAGGCAACATGGTGAGCCCTCATCTCTCCAATAAATAAAAAATTATCTGGGTGTGGTGGCCCACACCCATGGTTCCAGCTACTTGGAAGGCTGAGGTGGAAGGATTATTTGAGCCCAGCAGGTCAAAGCGGTGGTGGCTGTGAACGTGCCACTGCACACCAGCCTGGGTGACAGAATGAAACTCCTGCTCAAAAATAAAAAAAGAAAAAGAAAAATGTCCTGACAAATGAAATTTTTTTTTCTGAGTTGGAGTCTCACTCTGTCACCCAGACTAGATGCAGTGCCACACACACAGCCACCGCCACCTGGACCTGCTGGGTTCAGGCGATCCTTCCTCCTCAGCCTTACAAATAGCTGGAACTACAGACATGCACCACCATGCCCAGCTAATTTTTTATTTATTTTAGAGATGAGATCTCACCAAGTTGCCCAGGCTGGTCTCGAACCCCTGAGCTCAGACAATCCTCTCGTCTCCGCCCCCCGTAGTGCTGGGATTACAGGTGTGAGCCGCCACATCCAGCCAAGACATTTCTTACAATAGCCACCTCTCAGTCCTCCTCTTGACCATATAAAGTAAAGCAAAGATTTTTTTTTCTATAATACCTGTGCTAGAATATTGTCCCCTTGAGTGCAGGAAGTAAAATGGCACATCAGTAAAAGCGTGTATACCGATTTCAGTCTCTGATGCTATGAAAGAGGCCCACGGATAGGAATTCTATGGGCTTGCTAGTTAACATCAGCCCAGAGCGCCCACTGTTGTGGAAAGTGTATTCAAATGAATACACTGACCATGGGAATCACATTTTAGTCAAAATGGTCAGCTCTCTTTGGCTTGAAGAACTTGCCTACATGACACTTCAGTGATCCTTTGCTCCTCAAGTTAAGAAGCATAGCCCTCAGCCTCTTGGCAGCATTTCTAAAAAGATGCTAACTGCACCACAGTCAATTTACAGGGTGCTGTGGTACCATATTTATTATTACTATTTTGAGTTGGTATCTCACTCTGTCACCCAGGCTGGAGTTCAAGGGCATGCTCACGGCCACCACAGCCTCGACCTCTGGGCTCAGGCGATCCTTCTGGCCTCAACCTTTGAGGTAGCTGGAACTACAGGCATGTGCCACCACGCCCAGCTAATTTTTTGATTTATTGTACAGACAAGGTCTTGCCACATTGCCCACGCTGGTCTCTAACCTCTGGGGTTAGGCAGTCCTCTTCCCTCTACCTCCCAAAGTGCTGGGATTATAAGCATGAGCCACTGTGCCCAGCCTATGATTTTATATTTTTTAACTTTTTTTTTTGGTTTCCTCCCTGATTTTGCATAGTTTCTGCCCAGTGATAACTTCTGAGCCTGTACCTGCGTGGGATCTGGTGATCAATATGAATTCTACCTAGTGGCGGCATTGCTCATTACTGCCACCACAGGAAGACCATAGAGCACAGGGTTCCCCAACTTCTGGGCCATTGACCAGTACCAGTCCATGGCCTGTTGGGAACCAGGCCATACAGCAAAAGGTGAGCGGCAGATGAGCAAGTGAAGCTTCATTTACATCCATTCCCCATCATTCGCTGTATTTACATCCATTCCCCATCATTCGCATTACTGCCCAAGCTGTCTTCTGTCAGATAAGTGACAGCATTAGATCTCATAGGAGCAAGAACCCTATTGTGAACTGTGCATGTGAAGGATCTAGGTTGCATGCTCCTTATGAGAACATAATGCCTGATGATCTGAGGTGAACTGAGGCAGTGATGTAAGCGCTGGGGAGCGGCTGCCAATATAGATGAACAGTAGCAATGAGGTTTGACTACACAGAGGCCATAATAAATAAATTGCTTGTAGACTCATATCAAAGCCCTACCAGCGAGTGGCAAGTGAATTTTTGTGTATAAGATGTCCAACTGCATCTGATGGCAGACTTTAAGTCAGAGTCCAACACTTAGTTCACACATGACCTGCCCATTATTATTATTTACTACTTCCATCTGCACCTCTTTTCTGCACTGTACACTTGTCTCCATCACAGTTTTGATAAGCCCACAAGCTAACCCTAGCCAAAATGAGTACAAATGATCACTGGAGAGCATCTTTGAAAAAGGGAAAAGACCCAGTGATGAGACAGCAAAAGACTCTAAGACTGCCAATAAAAAGAAAGCTAAATTTAAAAGAAAATATCGAGTCCTACTTAAATTACAGGTTTGTTGCAACAGGTGACTCACATTCTCCAAGTCCACTTTGTATAATATGTGGCTACTGGCTCTCCAATGAAGTCATGAAACCTTCAAAACTACTTCGCCACATCAAGACCAAGAGCCTGCATTAAAAGTCAAGCCTTTCAAGTTTTTCAAAAGAAAAAAATGTGAACACAAAGAATGGAAGCAATTATTGAAGGCCATTACTTCACCAAATGTGTCTGCACTTAGAGTGTCATTCTTAGTGGCTAACTGCATTGCTAAAGCTATGAAGCCCTTTACTATCAGTGAAAAGTTGATCCTGCCTGCTGCTAAAGACTTTTGTCATGAACTTTTAGGAAAGGCTATAGTTCAAAAGGTAGCACATGTTCATCTTTCAGATAGCACCATAACAATATAAATTAATAAAATAGCAGAGGAAATTGAGGCACAATTGTTAGGATTAATGAGTCAGGTATGCAATCCAGGCTGACAAGTCCACTGATATTAACAACAAGGCAACAATGTTTGTTTTTGTGTGATATATTTTTAGAAGGATGTGCATGAGGATATGTTATATGTACTTTTGTTGTTAACCAGTACCTCAGCTGCAGAAATATTCAAGTTCTTTGAATTATTACATATCAGGAAAACTGAATTGGTCATTTTGTGTTGGTATATGGACAGAGTGGCTGCCATGACTGGGCAGCTTTCTGATGTCACTACCTGGATCAAAGAGGTCGCTTCTAAATGTGAGTCTATGCACAGTGTCATTCCATAGAGAAATCCTGGCTGAAAAATGTCACTTGAATTTAACAATGTTTTTCAGTATGTGATTAAAGTTATCAACCACATGGAAGTACATGCCCTAAAGTACATCTGTTCCCACAGCTCTGTGAGGTGATGGACACAGAGCACACACGTCTTCTCTTATACACAGAAGTGAGATGGCTTTCTAGAGATAGATTACTGGCGACAGTTGAATTATAAGAGCTGCTCCAGAGATTCCTTTTAGAAAAACAGCCACTACTGGCAGCACAATTCAGTGACACAGAGTGGGTCGCAAAACTTGCTTCCTTGTGTGACATATTCAACCTACTTAACAAACTCAATCTATCACTTCAGAGGAGAACAACAACTGTGTTCAAGTCAGTAGATAACGTGGCTACATTCAAAGTAAAACTGGAATTAATGGGCAATGAGTGAACATTGGGATTTGTGACATGTTTCAAACAGCAGAGATTTTGAAAGAGACTAAGCCAGGGCCTTCTTTCTTCCTGGTGCATGATCACCTATCTCAGCTTCCAAAAGAGTTTGAGCATTGTTTCCCAACCACAAATGGTCCTCGCACTGGGAAGAAATGGATCTGTGACCCCTTTATGACTAAGCCAGGTAAGTCAACTTTGTTCATGCTAGAAGAGGATCAACTGCTTGTGGTTGCAAATGATGGTGGCCTTACAAGTATGTTTGGGTCAACTTCAAATCTCCATGTGTTCTGGGGTAAAGTCAAGGCAGAGTATCCTGAGGTTACCACAAAAGCACTGAAAAGTCTGCTTCCATTTCCAACATCCCATCTTTGTGAAGCAGGGTTTTTGTAGTGACAGCAACCAAAACAAGATTATGGAGTAGACTGGACATAAACAACACACTTCGGGTGTCACTGTCTCCCATCATCCCCAGAATGGGATGCTCTGGTTGCAGGAAAACAAGCTCAGGGCTCCTACTGCATTATGGTGAATTGTATAATTGTTTTATACATTACAATGTGATAATAGAAATACAGTACACAATAAATGTAATGTGTTTATATCATCCTGAAAGCATCCCCCACCCCTTGTCCTTGGAAAAATTGTCTTCTATGAAACTGGTCCCTGATGCCAAAGAGATTGGATTCCAGTGGCATAGTGGAAAAATTGGTTTTTAAGACACCTGTGTGGAATCTTCTGTTTTTCCCCTTTCCAGGATGTTATTAGCTGCAGGTTGTGGCTCTGGGATGAATGATTATTGGATGTTCCTGGGCATTCCTTCCTTCATGGGTGCCACCCTTTAGAGCCTCCCCCTTTGACCTGCTCTTGTCTGCCTGACTGCCTGCCTGCCTAGACTTAACAGTAGCCTCAAGTCAAAAATAGAGGAATTGGAAACCTATGTCCTTGAAAAAAACTCCATCTGTAGTTTTCATAACGTCTCCAGTTCTGTAATGTAGATGGAGCAGAGCCAGTGTTTGAGTTGTATTTTTCCAAGGGCCTGATGTGCTGACATATACATGTGCCCCTCATACCTCACAGGGCTACAGTTCAGTTAGGATTGATCCAGGGAAAGTTTAAAATTTGCCCCTCTGAGGTGTTCTACTGCTTTAAAGTCTCTTTTCTTGTTCTTCCAAAGACTTACCAAATAGAATGAGATTGTCTAGATACACCATCATGTACATGGGATTTATATTTCCAGCCACTCTGTCTATATCAACTGCTGAAAGGTAGCTGAGCTCCGAGAGGTATGGCTTCTTCTAGACTCTGTGTTTTTCTTCCACCTAAACTAGGGTTGACTTTTTTCTTTCTGAGTTAGATGATTGAAACTGCCTATATAAAATTAATATAGGGCCCCAAGGTAAAAACTGTAGAAGAGACCTGAGCCCTGTAAAGGTACAACTATGATTAGAAATGAACAAATCTGTTGTTTCTAAGTTTGCTTTTACTTCAGTAGATAACGGTTGGTTATCTTCACGTCCTGAAGCTGCCCAGGAGTCTGATGAACATTTTTCTCTTAAACTATGAATGTGAGGCCACACAGGTCCCCTGGATGGCATCCTACAGTTTGATCAGCCAAAGGGCATGAGCAGCTCTAATCTTCAGGAACCCTATCTCCTGCATACCATCCTCCTACAATACCTCCATAATGGCTCACTGCCCAGGGGTCAGTAGCCGATTGTCATGGAATTTGCTTTCTAGATATCTTTATTGTAAGACCTAATAATGGTGTTTCAGATGTTTTTCTGAATTTGCACTCTGATGAACCTGAGACTCCACCTGGACTTGGGATGCATACCAAGGAGTTGGCTTCACCAGTCCTATGACCCTCTCCCACAAACTGACTCTTTGGCATGAAAACAGCTTCAACAGCCTCATGACTTCATCCCCAACCAATCAGCAGCCCCTGTTCCCTGGCTCTCTGCCTGCCAAATTATTCCTTAAAAAACTCTAGCCTAAGACTCTTTAGTGGTGGGTTTGAGAAAAATATTCCATCCTCCTCCCTCAGCTGCTTTGTAATATTAAACTCTTTCTGTACTGTAACAGCTCAGTTTTTCTGGGCAGTGGGCGTACGAATCTGGTTAGGCTTTTATTTGTTTTGTTGTTTTTCTTTTATTGCAATAAGATTGCTATTGCTGGCCTACACAGTTTTTGTTTCTTTTTTATCCCCAGGTATGTTCAACTATTACATGCACACTGCCCTGAGTCTGAGGCAGGGGTCTTCAAATATGTCTAAAATGGTATCAGTTCAGTTGGTCTGAGAACTCAGATTGGAGCCGTCAGCCAAGTCTCTGCTTCCATCTTGAACAACACTCCACTAGGGGGAAGTATTCTTTTTTTTTTTTTTGAGTTGGGGTCTCACTCTGTCGCCCAGACTGGAGTGCAGTGGCCGCTCCCGGCCACCGCAGCCTCGACCTGCTGGGCTCCGGCAATCCTTCCGCCTCAGCCTTCCGAGTTGCCGGAATTACAGGCATGCGCTACCACACCCGGCTGGGTTTTTGATTTATTGTAGAGATGAGGTCTCGCTGCCCAGGCGGGTCTCGAACCTGTGAGCTCAGGCAATCCACTCACCTCAGCCTCCCAAAGGCACGGGGTTACAGGCTGAGCCACTCTTGCTTTCTTTGGGAAGAAACAGTGGACCTAGGGTGATATTAAATCAAAACTCTCTTACGTCTTTCAGTATGATGAAATGAATGTGTTTCTCTCTCTCATCTTTTTCTCTCTTTTGTAGACAGTAACAACCCAGACTACTATTAGCATATTCAAATTTTATTAAACAATGCTAACTTGGGGAAGGAGCAAAGTTTTTGTAGAAGTTTAGCAGAGTCAGCTGAAGTTTAGATAATTTGGATAATTTTGTTGTTGTTGTTTTGTTTTGAGTTGGAGTCTCACTCTGTCGCCCAGAGTGGAGTGCAGTGGCCGCTCCCGGCCACCACAGCCTCGACCTGCTGGGCTCTGGTGATCCTTTCACCTCAGCCTTCCGAGTAGCCAGAATTACAGGCGCGCGCTACCATGCCCGGCTAATTTTTTGATTTATTAAAGATGAGGTCTCACCTTCCCAGGCGGGTCTCAAACCCGCGGGCTCAAGCAGTCCACTCACCTCAGCCTCCCAAAGGCGCAGAATTAGATTTCCTCCTAACAGTAGTGCAGATTAGCAGCTATGGTTTGGGCAATTTGAATTTTATCAAGAGGGATGAAAATAGTTAGGGGCCGAGGTCATGTAAGGAGGAAGTAGAGAGGAATAGTTGCAGAAACCCAGTGGAAGTTTCCCAATTCTTCAGAATCTGTTACATAATTTTTACTATAATGAATAATTTAATATATAAAATATAATATAAAATCATATATGCACTATTTTATATATTTATATATAATGTGTTATACACGTTATATTTATATATAAGAAAGACAAGCATGCTTTACAGATGAAAAGAAGGCATTTCATAATTATCTTACAAGCATTATACGTTCACTTTTCTTGTAGCATTATGTACCCTCAGAAGAGACTTAGGGATCCTTACAATATGCTGTTGAAAAACAAAGGATTTTATTCACAATCTACTCATTCTTCTGGTTTCATGAGAAAGAAGCATTGTTGTGTGGTTTCAGGGACTTGACAATAGGGTGAATATTCTGAAAACAAAACAAACCCATTTCTGAAATTTAAAAGTCCACCACCACCACTGTCACCACTGCCATCACCATCATCACCACCGCCACTAGCACCACCAAGCACTGGCTCAGAAGTAAGAGCATTTTGAATTCCAAGTTTGAAATATTGATCTAGTTTAGCCAAATTACCCCATGTCATCTTTCATATACATCTTAATTTTGCTAGACTTCTAAATCCAGATATTATGACACTAATACTTAATCAATATGGTCCTTAAATTAGTAATTTTCTATAATAATATGATTTTTTCCAGACTACTTCTTAAAAAGCAAAGAAGCAGAGAGCACTATATTGCCAATTCTGTTTCTGTTTTTAAAAATGGGGTACATTAATCTGCCTGCTGTTCCTAGCCAAACAAACTACCTTGCTTTCCTCTCCTTCCTTGCTTTATGTGTTTCCTGTCAATTCTCAGTTCTTGGCTCAGAATATCCCTTCAGTTAGCGCTTCCTATACTTACAGAAAATGTTCCAGGGAAAATCATGATTGGCTTGAGTGGTAGATGGAATAATAGCTCCCCAAAGATGTCTGTGTTACAATCACAACTTGTGAATATGTGATCTTACATGGCAAAAGAAACGTTGAAGGTGTAAATTAAGACTTTTGAGAAGTAGAGATTATCCTGGATTGTCCAGGTGGGCCCAAAGTAATCAAAAGAGGGAAGTGGGAGGTCAGAAAAGAGAAAAGGTACTACGCTGCTGAATTTGAGGATGGAAGAAGGAGGCCATGAGCCAAGGAATGCAGGTGGTCTCTCTATGCTGGGAAAGGCAAGGAAACACATTCTCTCCTAGAGTCTTCAGAATGAACACAGCTCTGAGGACCCATCTTAGACTCTGACCTCCAGAACTGTAAAATAATAAACTTTTTATCAGCTAAATTGAAGATGCAAGAACTTTTTTTGTTTTAAGTCACTAAGTTTGTGGTAATTTGTTACAAAAGCAGTAGGAAACTAATTCAGCCTATATTGGTTGCCCATTCCTAAATCTTGGTCTAACCTTGGTGGGGGGCAAGGGGTGTGGTCAGAGTTGTAGTGCATTGGCCATATATGGGTTATATATACCACTCTCAGAACCAGGTAAGCCCAACTGAAATGGAAATGAATGGCATGTTAGGACAGAACAGATCTTCAAAGGATCCACGACTTCTCCATCCCAATCCTTGACTGCTTAGCAGCCCTCTCTATATATTAAATTTAAAGCATAACGTAGGCCGGGCACAGTGGCTCAGTCTGTAATCCCAGCACTTTGAGAGGCCAAGACGAGAGGATTGGCTGAGCCTGGTGGGTTCGAGATCAGCCTGGGCAACTTGGTGAGACCTCATCTCTACAATAAATCACAAAAATTAGCGGGGTGTGGTGGCATGCATTTGTTGTGCCAGCTACTTGGAAGGCTGAGGCAGAAGGATCACCTGAACACAGCAGGTTGAGGCTGTGGTGGCTGTGAGTGTGCCATGCCACCGCACTCCAGCCTGGGTGACAGAGTGAGACTCCAACTAAAAAATAAAATAAAATAATGTAAATATTCCGCAACAGGAGACATCTCAAATTATCCTTTATGTCCTGCATTAACTTTTAATCTAGGGTCTTTTTTTTTTGAAAGTAAGATTTATTGAGAGGACAAAAAAGCTCCCAGAGTGAGAGGGAATCCGAGGAGGTTGCCCAGGGTCTTTTTTTAAAGAACAAGTTCCATGATTTTTAATTTAATTTCATGAATTAACAATTAAAGCTCTAAGATTTTATATATATGTGTGTGTATATATGTATATAATATATACATATATACACACACACCCCACACACATATATATGTGTGTGTGTGTATACATATATATATATATAATATTCAGGTTATATAATGTTCAATTGTATATGCACAAAGACTAAATTCAGAAGGAAAGGTTGAAAAAGCAGTCTGGGCTCCGTGGCTCATCCTATAATCCCAGCACTTTGGGAGACCAAGACGAGTGGATTGCCTGAGTCCGCGGGTTCAAGACCCACGCAGGCAACTTGGGGAGACCTCATCTCTACAATAAATCAAAAAGTAGCCGAGCGTGGTAGCATGTAGTTCCAGCTATTTAGAAGGCTGAGGCGGAATGATCACCGGAGCCCAGCAGGTTGAGGCTGCGGTGGCTGGGAGCGTGCCACTGCACTCCAGTCTGGGCAACGGAGTGAGACTCAAACTCAAAAGAAAAAGAAAAGCAGATGTGTGTATACAGTTGGATTTTGGAAAGATCTTTTTTTCTTATATAGTCTTTTTTTAAAAATGTATTGTACAGATGAGGTCTCACCAAGTTGCCTGGGCGCGTCTCAAACCAGCGGGCTCAGGCAGTCCACTCGTCTCAGCCTCCCAAAGTGCTGGGATTACAGGGTGAACCACTGAGCCCGGCCCATAGTCTGATTTTTCTGGAAATATGTTGGCTGGGAGCAGTAGCTCAAGCCCGTAATCCCAGGCTGAAGCCTGTAGTCCCAGCACTTGGGGAGGCCAAGGCAAGAGGATTGCCTGAGCTCGAGGGTTTGAGACCAGCCTGGGCAAAATGGTGAGACCCCGTCTCTACAATAAATAAAATAATCAGCCAGGTGTAGTAGCACGTGCCTGTAGTTCCAGCCACTTGGAAGGCTAAGGTGAAAGAATCACCGGAGCCCAGCAGGTCGATGCTGGGGTGGTCATGAGCATGCCACTGCACTCCAGTCTGGGCAACGAAGTGAGACTTCAACACACACAAAAAAAGAAAAATATGTTTTATTTCCATTAATCTTGTTATAAAGGTACTTTTCCAATACATGACTATTGAAAAATATGAAAAACTGCTGGACACAGTGACTCATGCCTGTCATCCTAACACTTTGAGAGGCAGAGGCGAGAGAATTGCCTGAGCCCATGGGTTTGAGACCAGCCTGGGCAACTTGTCGAGACCTCATCTCTACAGTAAATAAAAAAATTAGCCGGGTGTGATGGCGTGTTCCAGCTACTTGGAAAGCTGAGATGGAAGGATCACCTGAGCCCAGCAGGCTGAGGCTGCAGTGGCGGTGAGCGTGCCACTGCACTCCAGCCTGGGCGACAGAGTGAGATGCCAACTCAAAAAAAAAAAAAAGAAAAATATGAAAAATATCTCTTCTGTCTTGTCTATTCACCACCCCCCCAAGCCAGGATCTTCACATGATTAGTATTCTTCTGAATGAGGTTCATGAAATTCTACATGGTAAGAAATCTACATGAGAATCCAATAATAAATAGTGGAAGGGGGAAAAAATTACAGTAAAAGTTTCCATTCAGAACAAGGAAGAAAGGGAAAGCACACTGTGGTTGCAAGTCCAAAGCACATACATGTCCTGGGAGATGGGCACTGGGGAGCATTTCCCTTCTTGGGCTGCACCAATTCCCTGTTGGCCCTGGGTCTCCTGCCTGGGAGGTACACCGGGAGTTAATTATCATAGACCTTGGTAACCCAGGTTTGGGATTTTCTTGGCAATATGTTTACTTTGTAACCTTTGCTATCTGCTCCTTGATTAACTTTTTTTTTACAATTCTGTGGTCTAGCAAGCAACCACAGAGAGCTTGCTGCTGTGAGTCCTGACTCCATTTCTGTCTCTTTAGCAACAGGCCTTAATATGGGCCTCTTCATCATGTACAATGGACTGGGGTTGTTCTGTAGAGCGAATCTACACCATACATCAAGACATATGGGATTTTGGCGTTTAATCCACATATCACCTTGAAGGAAGAGGCTACAAATATCCATAACTTTCTTCTGTTGTATATTTCTGGTACATTTCATTCTTATTCCATATTCTTACTCTCCACAATCTACAGTTCATACTTCTCCCACTTGGGACCTGGTTTGTGTTCCCAACAAACACCTTTAGTTTTCTCTATCCAGTAGCATCCAGCATAGGTAATATTGCCTTTTTCCCGGATGGTCACAGGCCATCACATCAATTCTGATGCAGCCACTGCATATCAGTCCTCTGGTCAGGTTCTGCCGTATCAACTGTGGATGGCTCTTCCCTTTATAGAAGTTATCCAGACTTTAAAAAACACAAATTATTTGTCTGATTATGGGAGTCTACATGCCATGATTCATATATTGCAGGAAAGCTCAGTAAAGGAGCTGACCTGTTGGGTTTGCAGAGGGCATGGCTCTGATTGTCTCAGTTGGTGTATCCACCCCAATGGCTCTAATGACAAGATCACAACATGATTTATACTGTTTCTCTCTCTGTGTGGATATATTAAATCTCCAATCCACCTTGTCCTGCGGCCACTTTTTTTTATTATTAAAACCATTTTGCTAATAGTTTGCCTGCCATGGTGGAATGTCCCTTAGCTTAGTTCTTTGTTGCAATTTGGTTCGGGTGCAATTGACACTTTTTTAGATACCCCTGGGAACACCCCAAAGATAACTTGGTCACTCTATCTCTTATTTTGGAAGTGGAAGACTGACCATTAGTATTAGTAAAATAAACCATTACAAGAAAGTTGGGGCTGGAGATGGTGGCTCATGCCTGTAATTCCAGCACCTTGGGAGGTGGAGGCAAGAGGATTGCCTGAGCCCAAGAGTTTGAGACCAGCCTGGACAACTTAGCGAGACATCATCTCTACAATAAATTTAAAAATCAGTCAGGTGTGGTGGCGTGTGCCTATAGTCCCAGCTACTTGGAAGACTGAGGCGGAAGGATCACTTGAGCCCAGCAGGTCAAGGCTTCAGTGTGGTCTGGGCATGCCACTGTGCTCCAGCCTGGGTGAGAGTGAGACTCCAACTCAAAAAAGAAAGTTGGGCATCTGTTCTGATGTGTGGTTTTTTCCACTAGAGAAATCCAGGTTGCTACTGTTAATGGATGGGGGGTAATCCTATTCTCTTTCTCAGCTGGAAAACACATGACAGAGTTGCAAAGAAAGTCTATTCAGTTCTTTAACGTAAGGTATGAACTCTGATTTAACTCATATAATGTCCTCAGGGGTTGAGGATTTAGGAGTAACTTCCTTGATTACCCATCTCACTCTCCATTCATGTGGGTGGTCTTTCATTTATAAACCCTAGTGGGCCCCACATGGCCATCTCCTTCATTACCTGGCTAATTGTTTTATTTTTTGTAGAGACGAGGTCTTGCCAAGTTGCCTAGGCTGGTCTTGAATTCCTGGGCTCAAGCAATCCTCCTGCCTCGGCCTCCCAAAGTGCTGGGGTTACAGGCGTGAGTCACTGCACTGGACTTAACATGGTGACTCTTAAACACTCAGCTTTGATTTATGCACCTTCCAAACCATTCCATGTCTGAACTCTTTTTCCAGGCCTTTTCACATGCCTAGGAACTCCACTTTCTCTGCTGCTTTAATCACCCTTCAACCAGGTGTCTTTTTCCTCTGGGAACGTTCCCTGGTTCACACATCCTATTGAGTGGTGCTCACCTCACTGTGCATCCATAGCTCTGGCACTATTCTGTGTGGCATGTATGACCCCGTGTTGTTGCCGCCTGTGGACGAGCATGCTCGTTAGCATGTGCCCAGTGTGAGGTGCAGGGTTCTCCTCCTTAGGCCTAACACATAAAAGGTGCTTGACAGTGTGAGAAACAAACTCACCCATCCAAAATCAAAGGATGGACATGGAGACATGGAGTACAGCAGAAGCAAGACTTTAATGGCAGTCTTGCAAGATCGGGTGTCTGATAGGCAGGGAGAACCAGGGTGGCTACAGCAAGCAATTTATTCCCTAGAGCACAAATTCCTCCCCTGGTTCCTCATTGGCTGAGTACTTTGGGGTGTGCAGTCTTTCCTGGATGTTGCCTAAATTCCATTTTTCCTCATTTATAAGGTTATCCCTAGTTCCTTTCCCTGGTTGAGTTTCTATTTTCTTTCTTTTTTTGAGTCTGAGTCTCACTCTGCTGCCCAGGCTGGAGTGCGGTGGCACACTCATGGCCACTGCAGCTCGACCTGCTGTGCTCAGGCGATCCTTCTGTCTCAGCCTTCCACGTAGCTGGAACTACAGGAACGTGCTACAACACCCAGCTTATTTTTTGACTTATCGTGGAGATGAGGTCTCACCAAGTTGCCCAGACTGGTCTCGAACCCCTGAGCTCAGGCAGTCCTCTCGCTTCAGCCTCCTAAAGTGCTGAGAATACAGGGTTGAGCCACCGTGCCTGGCCAAGTCTCTATTTTCTTAAGGATAATGTTCTGTTTTCTAATTGGCCATCTTCATCTCCTGCTTGTTTAGGAGCCCACTAAGAACTGGTGACTGAAGATGGCTACCTCCGTCAGCCTGCTTAGACAGGCCTTGAAAATGAACCATCAGAATGTTTCTTACAACAGGTTCTTGAATGAATAAGATCATAACATGAATAAATTCACATATTTAATGAGCTGTAGGAGGAGTCATGAATATTTATGAAAGAAGAAAGCGCAATTGAGCTTCATGCCCCTTTAGGGGTCCCATGTACCAAAAAATGGCAGCATCAGCGTGATCCAACAGTGGAGTCTTTAGGGCCTCTGTCATCTAAAGGTAAAGCAGAGGACATGAAAGCCCTCTGCATATCCCCCCAGACTGACCAGGACCTCTCCAAGGGCTGTTATCAGGAAGGAATACGGGTTAGTGGTTGTGTCAAACCCCAAAGGGAGGGGTAGAGTCAAAGGGTTGGTTGGTATCAGTGGTGCAATCTTTTGAAAGGGCTTGCTTCTATTTAGCCCCTAGGGAGAAAGACTAGTGGTAGTTAGGGACAGGTGGGGGTGGGGAATGAGGCCTGTCTGACCTCCCATCCCATTATGGCCAAGAACTCAGTATTTAAATTTTCTCTGGACTTCCCTTGGCCAGGAGAAGGTCCGTTCAGTAGGTTGGGGGGCTTAGAATCTTATTCTTATTTCTGTTAGGGGCTGTTATCCCTAATTGACAAATGAGGCTAGGGAGGCTTAATGAGGTTAAATATCATACTCAAGGATATACCTGGCACACAGTAATAAGGAACAGCCTGAAATTGAACCCCAGTCTCTGATTTAGCTAGATATTACTGAATCCTAAAATAGAGACAGAGGGAAGGAGACTGGGAGCTTAGGGAGGATTATTAACCGCATTTGTATAAGAATAGTAAATTGAGATACATAGGTCCAAGACATTTGCTTTAGGGCATTTTTTTTTTTTAAACAGTAACTTAAACCAAAGCCTTGGAGTTGGTGAAAGAATTAGAAAATGAACACAAGCATCCATCTCCACATATTCAGGAATCTACTTTACCAGTCTATATAAGAAAAATGAAGCTACCTGAACTTCGAAACATCTAGAATGGCTGGCAGCAGTGGCTCACGCCTGTCATCCCAGCACTTTGGGAGGCAGAGGCGAGAGGATTACCTGAGCTCAGGGGTTTGAGACCAGTCTAGGCAACTTGGCGAGACCTCATCTCTAAAATAAATCAAAAAATTAGTCTGGCATGGTGGCGCACGTCTGTGGTTCCAGCTACTTGGAAGGCTGAGGTGGAAGGAACGCCTAAGCCCAGCAGGTCGAGGGTGGGGTGGCCATGAGTGTACCAATGTACTCCAGTCTGGGTGACAGTGAGACTCCGACTCAAAACAAAACAAAACAAACCATCTAAAATCTTTCAGGATCCCTTCTAATGACTGTCTAGGGGCAAAGGGAGAATGTTACAATTAAGGTTTTCTTTCTTTTTAATTTTATTATTATTATTAATTTTTTTTGAGCTGGAGTCTCACTCTGTTGCCTAGGCTGGAGTGCAGTGGCAGGCTTATGGCCACCGCAGCCTCGACCTGCTGGGTTCAGATGATCCTCCACCTCAGCCTTCTGAGTAGCTGGAACTACAGGTGCGCACTATGACGCCCGACTAATTTTTTTATTTATTGTAGAGATGAGGACTCGCCAATTTGCCCAGGCTGGTCTTGAACCCGCAGGCTCAGGCAATCCTCTCACCTTGGCCTCCCAAAGTGCTGGGATTATAGGTGTGAGCCACCACGCCCAACCTTAGAATTAAGGTTTTCACTGCTTCAAGAAATGTGGGTGTACGAAAATTCAAATTTAAAAGACAAATGACTTAAGGTAGTAGTCTGGACTTTAAAATATAAATTGTCAAGATTTTTAAACCTTGGGTTATGTTTGGACAGCAAAGATGTGTAGAGATTTAGCAATAAGAATATTCATTTTAAGGCTGGACTCGGTGGCTCAGCCTGTAATCCCAGCAATTTGGGAGGCCAAGGCGAGAAGATTTCCTGAGCCTGAGGGTTTGAGACCAGCCTGGGCAACATGGTGAGACCACGTCTCTACAATAAGTCAAAAATTAGCTGGGCGTGGTAGCACACCTGTAGTTCCGGCTACTTGGAAGACTGAGGCGGAAGGATTGCCTGAGCCCAGCAGGTCGACGCTGGGGTGGTCGACGCTGGGGTGGCTGGGGTGACACTCCTGCCTGGGCAACAGAGTGAGACTCCAACTCAAAAAATAAAAAATAAAAAGAATATTCATTTCAGTGTTGTGAAGTTAGAACAACTTGACAGTTTCAAAAAAAAAACAACTGATTTTTTTTTCTATTCACGTAATGTAATGCTGTGCAGACAACAAGAATGATGAAATTAGTGACATGGAAATATTCATGACATAATTAATGGGGAAAAGCAGAATATAAAACAATATGTGCAATGATTCTTTAAAAGCTAAAGTTAAATGCTTACACAAAGGATCAAACACAAAATATTAACAGTGTTGTTTTCAAAATGTTAAAATTCTCCAGACACAGTGGCTCACACCTGTAATCCTAACATTTTGGGAGGCTAAGGTGGAAGGATTGCTTGAGCCCAGGAGTTTCAGACCAGCCGAGGCAACATAGCAAGACTTCATCTCTACAAAAAATAAAAAAAATTAGTTGGGTGTGGTGGTGTGCACCTGTAGTTCCGGCTACTCAGGGGGCTGAGGTGGAAGGGTCGCCTGAGCTCAGGAGGTTGAGGCTTTGGTGAGCCATGATAAGGTCACTGCACTTCAGCTTAGGTGACAGAATAAGTCCCTGTCTCAAAAAAATAAAAAGCTAAAATTTTAGAGATTTCTAGTCCTTTTAGGTTTTTTTAATTAAAAATTTCTTTAGTGAAACATATTACTTTTGTCAAAATAAAAAAGTATTGTGGCTGGGCCTGGTGGCTCACACCTGTAATTCCACACTTTGGGAGGTCAAAGTGGGAGGGTCACTTGTGGCTAGGAGTTCGAGACCAGCCTGGGCAACAAAGTGAGACCTCATCTCTACAAAAACGTTTAAAAAATTAACCTAACCAGGCATGGGAGCTCACACCTATAATCCCAGCACTTTGAGAGGCCGAGGTGAGAGCATTGCCTGAGCCCACAGGTTCAAGACCAACCTGGGCAACTTGGTGAGCCCTCATCTCTACAATAAATAAAAAAATAATAGTAGCCTCTCAAGTACAGGCATGTGCTACCACACTTGGCTAATTTTTTGATTTATTGTAGAGACGAGGTCTCGCCAAGTTGCCCAGGCTGCTCTCGAACCCCTGGACTCAGGCAATCTTCTCGCCTCCACCTCCCAAAGTGCTCGGATGACAGACGCGAGCCACTGTGTCCTGCCTGCAGACATGTTTTCATTGTTAAAAGGGCATGCTATTTTTTTTTTTTTAAAGTTAAATCTTGCCTGGAATTATTGTGATTCCAGTTTCATTATCCACTGACATCTCAAAGTAGAATGATCGCCTTTATGTGTGACATCTTTCTTACTGTATAGACAGCAAGGAAAACCACAAGGGAGTTAACAAATGAGATGGTGGGAGAGATAAGTTTAATGACCTGGCACGTATGTTTTCACGTTTCCTCTTCGTTTTGGTCTCGCTCTGTCACCCTGGAAGCATTTAGAGATGGGAGTACTTGACTGAGTTTTGAGTCTGTGACTTGAGGAAGAACTCAACTGGATTTTAGGCTGATTCATGTTGGGGTTCCCTAACACGAGAGTCAGACATGATGAATGCCTCTAGGTGGTGCCTGTGACCTATGTATGAATTCGGCAGCTTCACACGCCAGGAGCAGAGGAGGACACTGCAGAAGAGAGTGGCCTTCGTGTGTGTGTTTTCAGCTTCCCAGCCTCTGTGGGCAAGGTGGTGTCAAAGACCATGAAGTGAGCATGGAGACCTTATGTAATTATTAGTTTATCATTTTCCCAATTTCTCTCTTTTTTTCCCTCCATCCTTGGGTGGAGAATTCACAAATAAAAGGACAAATTTAAATTTGAAATTTTGAAAACTGATAACTAATAATGTATGTTTTTAGGAGATGAAACATGACTTTTTCAAGTGTGTGTTAGCATATAATACTTTTGTAGTGTGCGTATGCAGAAGGCAATTTGTCAGAGTTCAGGCAGCTTTCTCTGGATGTGTATAGTCAGTCTGTCTCTGCCCCTTTGTGTTTTAGCTCCAGAGCATAAAGAATCTCTGCTGTATTTCACTTGTCAAAGTTACTATGATCTCTCAGGTTGGCATCCCGTGGGGCTGTAGGTTCTGGTAGGGTCACAGCGGAACGTAAGCGCATGTGCTTGCATTAGTGTAGAAGGCAGAACTGAAAGGGCGTGTGGAGATCAACAAAGACAGGAGTTTTCAGATCTCTGGTTTTCATGATCAACAACTTTCAAGCACAGACAGTCCAATTGCTTCCTGGGTTCAGAGCTGTTCAGTAAAGCACACACAAAAATCGCATGATCTGTAATTAACAGAACCTGTAGTGTGATGCCTGGGCCAACCTGTCTTCGACTCCAACCTGCTACCCTGCCTGCACTTTCAGCAAAATTCTGTCAATTTCCAGTGATTTTTATGGACCAAAAATTTGAAGGTCAGTTTAGAGTTGGCAATATTTGTTTTTATATGATAAGGCATTCAAGCCACCTTTAAAATCCAGACCATCAGTGCTATTTACCAGTGCTTCATGAAAAGGGGATATTTCAACACCACATAGGTGAAAAGTATTTAATCTCAGAATTGATGGCAGTCTTTTAATATAGTAACTTCAAGTAAAACTCTATGTTGTTCATTTCATCAAGGTCAAATGATTTCCTCTTAGCTTGTTGGTGGTCCATAAGTTGCATTGCAGAACCACTGATCTAGGGCATTGCTTCATTTTTCAGATGGGAAAACAGAAGCCCAAAGAAATGAAGTAAATTGTTCAAGGTTGCGTGTGCCATAAGGAACAGAGAACTGAGTTCTCCTAATTCGCTTTAGTCATAGACACTTGGATAGTTCTGTCCTTATTATTCTCTTTTCAGTGACGGCAAGATTGAAGCGCACACACAAAACTAAGACGCAGGAAATGGATCCCATGCTGTCATTTTCAATTCTGTTTCATTATGTCCTTTTGATTTTCTGGGAAATCCATCTTGTTTCTGAATCCTGTTTAGACAATTACCAGTAGTTATTCGAGGAAAAGAATAAGTTTACTGCTCTGTCTCAGGCTCTGAGCTGGACATTTTGCATACTTGTTTAGTCTTCACAACAACTCAGAAACAGGCTCAAGCAAAGTTAGTTTTTGGCCTAAGTCTCATAGCAGCACATGAGGTCTAGTTTTCCGCACCACTGATTTTCATGATGTTTAGTATTTTATTTAGAAATGTCTAATAATGTTTTCTTGCCACCTGGAATTAGCTATATGTCTACAAATTCTCTTTCATTCATTTTACCATACTTGTGGCCAAAGGAGGGGCTTTTTGGAAGCACCAAGCAAGAGGATTTGTGGAGAAATCGAGATGAGACACATTTGTATGCAGATCAGTGTGGGCTGGGGATGTACACGAATTCAAGCCAATGATACATTTTTGTGGAATCATTCCCCTTGCAGAAAAAGAGAAAAATACCCAAGTAACCAGTCTTCACTAATATGACCACCGGGGGGCGTCCAACACTGACAGATTATGGTGATTTTACCTCAAAATCAGAGTACCACTGGTTTTGTGTAATTGTGTCTTTTCTCTCTGTTCATTCTTTCTTCCTCAAAATGGGTCCACTAGGCAGATATTTTATTTTTTTAATGTGTCTAGACCTAACTTCCAGTACTTTTTTATAAGATTCCATGGAAAGTAAATAGTTCTGTTATGAGATTAGACTAAATAATTTATGAAGTGTTGTACTTGCTAGCTACCCTGACCATTGCTTTTTAGGATAACTTGCCTAGAACTTTCCATGAAGATGATACCATGGGATGACTATACCACAGGAATATCCTCTGCCTCCCATCTCTTGTTTTATTCAGCCAGTTGGTGTATCCTTTACAGCCAAACTTAAATTTCTCTTCATGAAAAATTTCTAGCTCCTTGGTTCCCAGAGAACTTTATTCTAAGCTACGACATCATTGAGGTGTCAGTTCCCGACTCCGCACTTAGTCCCATCTGGCCTAACACCACTCACATTTCAAGTGTAACTTTATTTCTTTCACAAGGTGAAAGGTTTCTGGGGGACAAGCCATGGAGAGCTTTCTCCCCAGGTGGCATCTGTCCAGGGTGAATCTGGGGTCTCAGAGACAGTGTCAGGATCCACCCTCACCCATTTTGTGATCATTACAGCTCCCCAGGTTTTTCCAACTAGCTTTCCAGGATCACCTGGGTTTTCTTCCACACGTGGCCTGTGGGTCTGAGTGACTGTCAGGACTCTACTTGCTTCCCTCCAGCTGTGACATCCTCACTGCTGCTGCCAAAGGCACCTGGGGTTCCTGCCGCCCAGGTGACTCCCACCAGCAGGGCCACCACCCCAAGGGCTGCCCATTGAAGCCCAGGCCTGCTTGGCTTCCTCCTCGACCTCACTAAAAGGCCTCTTAGCTGCAAAGGTGAGCCAAGGAGAATTCCATTGCTAATCCTCGCTCTTGCTGTGTTCTATAGCAAGACTCCATGCAGTATAGCCCTGTGGTCATAACTCCTCAGAAATCTGAGTAGCTATGGTTTTTGTTTGTTTGTTTGAGTCAGAGCCTCACTGTTGTCCAGGCTGGAGTGCCGTTGGCATGCTCATGGCGACCGCAGCCTTGGCCTGCTGGGCTCAGGTGGTCCTTCCGCCTCAGCCTTCCAAGCAGCTGAAAACACAGGCACGCACCACTATGCCTGGCTATTTTAAAAATTTATTGTAGGGGGTGGGGTCATGCCATGTTGCCCTGGCTGGTCTTGAACCCCTGGGCTCAGTCAATCTTCTCATCTCTGCCTCCCAAAGTGCTGGGATGACAGGCATGAGCCACCACGCCTGGCCCAAAGCTATATTTTGAATATTTTCTGATTTACAATGTAAATCTAAAGTCTTTTTTTTTTTTTTAATTGAGTCAGAGTCTCACTCTGTCACCCAGGCTGGAGTGCAGTGGCACGCTCATAGCCACCTCAGCCTTGACCTGCTGGGCTCAGGCGATCCTTCTACCTCAGCCTTCCAAGTAGCTGGAACCACAGGCATACACCACCATGCCCAGCTAATTTTTTGATTTATTGTAGAGACAAGGTCTCACCAAGTTGCCAAGGCTGATCTCAAACCCCTGGACTCAGGCGTTCTTCTTGCCTTGGCCTCCCAAAGTGCTGGGATTACAGACTTGAGCTACCATCACTGGCCTAAATCTAAAGTCTTACCAAGAAATTTTACAAAAATATTTCTCTGTGTCTGCTGTTGTGTGAGTATATGTGTACATATGTATGTCTATGTGTGTGTGTCTTATGACTTTTTTGCTTTTACAAAAATCTCATTATTGTGTAATTTAAAAGATTTATTTTGTAAAAGTCTGTGTCCACAAAAAATACAACCTTCTTTGTGTTAAACACCCAAATAATAATCCAACCTGGTGATAGAGCACACAATCCAGGCTTTTCCCCGGGTTCTTTGTTCCAAGTATCCTAAAACTCCCCAAGGTCACCTACACTCAGACCTCAGTTATCTCTTGTAGTTCACCGGTGGCTGCCTTCTGAAACTGGAAGGCAGCCCCAGGACTCTAATGCAGATCATAGGCTGTATCCCTTAACCCCTGGAGAGTTTTGCCTGTGAACTCAGTCACTCCCAGGCATTCTCTTCACTGTAAAGTCACCACTGCTGGGAGATTTCTTTTCTTTTCTTTTTGAGTTGGAGTCTCATTGTGTCGCCCAGGCTGGAGTGCAGTGGCACAGTCATGGTCACCACAGCCTCGACTTGCTGGGCTTAGGCCATCCTTCCACCTCAGCCTTCCAAGCAGCTGGGACTACCTACGCACTCCACCACGCCTAATTTTTGTGATTTATTGCAGAGACGAAGTCTTACCAAGTTGCCCAGGCTGGTCTCAAACCCAAGCACTCAGGCAATCCTCTTTCCTTGGCCTCCCCAAGTGCAATTGGGAAGGATTACAGGCTGAGCCACCGTGCCTGACCTGCTGGGGGATTTCTAACACTCTACTTGCTTTTGTTCTTGCTATGGGTGAAAATACCTATGGATCTGCAATTTGAGGTTTGGAGGAGGCACTTCTCAGCATGATGCTTAATTGCCTGTTCCCACGTGAAAATGGGTCTCACTCTGTGGCCCAAGCTGGGGTGCAGTGGTGCGATCATAGCTCACTGCAACCTTGAGAGCTCCTGGTTTAAAGTAATCCTCCTGCCTAAGTCTCCTGAGTAACTGGGACTACAAACAGGCCCATGCCACATGCCTAGCTAATGTTTTTTATTTTGCGTAGAGACAGGGTCTCGCTGTGTTGCCCAGTCTGGTTTCAGACTCCTGGGCTCAAGCAATCCTCCCGTCTCGGCCTCCCAAAGTGCTGGAATAACAGATGTGAGCCACTGTGCCAGGTCACATATAGATAGCTTTTGATTCATTTATGGATTCTTTGACGGAATTTTTTTCTCCATTCAAGGAAAATGTTCATTAATACTAACTTCGTGTCAGGCACAATGCTAAGGGCTGGGGTAGACATTTTCCTCGTGGTGTCCCACATAGGGCTTGCGAGTTGAGGGGCTGTGCTGGGACCGAAGCTAGCAATAGGTACATGCGAATCCTGAAAACGAAATTCCCTTTGGAGTCTCAATCCTGGTGATCAGTGACTTAGCCTTTCTTGTATGGGTTTCCTTGTGGGGCACAACTTGTTTGTTCACATCTGCTTTGGTTTGGATATATCCACCCTCTCACAGCCTAGTGCATCAGATATGCTTTTACATCTTTGAGTCTCAAGATAATGGCCCTGGGACCCATTTCATGTCATTTTTTACCAAGAGGCACTGCTTACTCTGTATACATTTATAAACCCAGATGGTTCTACTCACCTCCACCAAACAGACCTAAGCTCTAAATTTATCTATGTTGAAAATAACTACATAATTATTTTAACTACAGACTCTGAGCCCTTGTTCAGGTATAATAACCTGTAATAACTATATATGTATAATTTGAAATTCTCTCTCCTTCTTCCCTTTTATTTTTCTTGATGCTCTCCTTCTCTCTCTTGAGTACACTCTCTCTAAAATAAATTATAGCAGATATCTATAAATATTCCTTGAAAATATGATATTTAATACCTGCATAATCACCCATTGTGTGAATGCACCATAAATTATTTCACCATATTTTAAGATAGTTTTTTACCCAGGTTGGAGTGCAGTGGCACGCTCATGGCCACCACAGCTTCGACCTGCTGGGCTCAGGCAATTCTTCCACCTCAGCCTTCTCAGTAGTTGGAACCACAGGCACACACCACCATGCCCAGCTAATTTTTGGATTTATTGTAGAGATGAGATCTCTCCAAGTTGCCCAGGCTGCTCTCAAACCCCTGGTCTCAGGCAGTCCTCTTGTTTTGGCCTCCCAAAGTGCTGAAATTACAGGCTTGAGCTCCTGGCCGCCTGATAATTTGTTTTTAATAAACTTTTGTTGTTATGTGAAACGTTGTGATGAGAAATCTTAGATATAAATCTCAGCGCACATTTGATTATTTTTAGGAGTAGAATTACTGGCCTGTATTAAACAAGAACATTTTCTCCAAATTTTTAACCAATTTGCTTTCTTTTCTTTTTTTTTTTGAGTTGGAGTCTCACTCTGTCACCCAGACTGGAGTG
>NW_007253561.1:263915-265069 GCF_000164805.1 Carlito syrichta | reverse complement strand
CTCAGGCAATCCACTCACCTCAGCCTCCCAAAGTGCGGGATTACAGGCTGAGCCACTGAGCCTGGCTCCAATTTGCTTTCTAACAGCAGTGTATGAGAAACTATCCTACTGTAGCTTTCTTAATAATGACTTTTAGCATCTACAATTTTGACATTTTAATAGATGCATTGTTTTATTTTTTCATTTTATTTTTTTTGAGTTGGAGTCTCACTCTGTTGCCCAGGCTGGAGTGCAATAGCACGTCCATAGCTACTGCAGCCACGACCTGCTGGGCTCAGGTGATCCTTCCACCTCAGACTTCCAAGTAACTGGAACTACAGCTGGCACCAACATGACCAGCTAATTTTTGATTTATTGTAGAGATGAGATCTTGCCAAGTTGCCCAGGGCTGGTCTCGAACTCATGGGCTTAGGCAATCCTCTCACCTCGACCAAAGTCCCAAAGTGCCGGGATTATTGGCAAGAACCGCGACGCCCGGTCTGATGCATTAATTTATATTTTTTGATTGCCACTGAGAATGAACATTTTTATTTGCTTGTTGGGCTTTGTATTTCTAGTGTTTTTTTTTTTTGAGTCGGAGTCTCACCCTGTCATTCAGGCTGGAGTACAGTGGCATGCTCATGGCCACTGCAGCCTTGACCTGCTGGACTCTGACGATCCTTCCACCTCAGCCTTCCTATTAGCTGGAAATGCAGGCGCACACCACCACGCCCGGCTAATTTTATGATTTATTATAGAGACGAGGTCTCGCCAAGTTGCCCAGGCTGGTTTTGAGCCCCTGCCAATCCTCCCACCTCCGCCCTAAAATGTTGGGATTTCTAGTTTTAATGCTTTTTATGTTGACTTATAAGCTTTTATTATATGATTAACATAATGGTCCTTGGTTATAATTGTGTCAAAATGTTTTTCTTCATTGTGTTATTTTAAAATTTTGGTTATAATATTTTTGATGTGTACAGGCTTAAAGTTCTTATGCATTCAAATCTTTTCATGTTTTTCTTTGTGATTTTCTGGCAAGTATCATTCAAATTAAAAATGAGCAAAATATGTACATATATTTTCTATTTAATTGTTTTATTTTATTTTATTTTTTATTTTTTTGTGTTGGAGTCTCACTCTGTCGCCCAGACTGGAGTGCAGTGGCCACTCCCGGC
>NW_007253561.1:254470-263861 GCF_000164805.1 Carlito syrichta | reverse complement strand
CGGCGATCCTTCCGCCTCAGCCTTCCAAGTAGCTGGAACTACAGGTGCGCGCTACCATGCCCAGCTAATTTTTTGATTTATTGTAGAGATAAGGTCTCACCAAGTTGTTCAGGCGGGTCTTGAACCCGCTGGCTCAGGCAATTCACTCACCTCAGCCTCCCAAGGCTCAGGATTACAGGCTGAGCCACCGAGCCCAGCTTAATTGTTTTATTTTAAAACTTTTTAAAACATATAAAGTTTAATAGACTTTATGAACTAGCTTCTTTTTTTCTCCAAAGCTTTATCAGTCTGTCTTGCGTACTTTGTTGAATAATAATAGATTTCCTAGTTGTTTTATGATGTTTACTTTTTAATATATCAGGTTCTTTTATGAACTATGGTTACTTTGGGTTTGCCTATATTGCTTCATTATTCTGTATTCATTATTCATTATTCTATCCCAGTATAAAGTTGAATCAATTACTGTGGTTTGAAAGTAAATATTAATATTTGGTGAAGCAAGACAACTTTATTACTAAATTTAAAAATTATTGTACTCCAGTCAGGATGGTCATCATCAATAACTCAAAAACAACATCTGCTGGAGAGGATGTGGCAAAAAGGGAACACTTCTACATTGTTGGTGGGAGTGTAAACTAGTACAACCTCTGTGGAAAACAGTGTGGTGATTCCTAAAAGATCTAAAAATCGACCTCCCATACAACCCCAATCCTCCTACTGGGTATATACCTGGAGGAACTCAAATCACTCTTTGAAAAAGATACCTGCACACACATGTTTATTGTAGCATTATTCACAATAGCAAAAACATGAAACCGAGTATGCTGCCCATCGAAAGAGAACTGGATAAAAAAATGTGGTACATATACATGATGGAATATTACATAGTCATAAAGGACAAAATTGTGAACTTCACAGCAACTTGGATGGACTTAGAGGCTATGATACTGAGTGATCTATCACAGAAACAAAGAACCAAGTATCACATGTTGTCACTCATAAGTGGACCTTGAACAACTATTGTAATACTATAAGAAAGGGATTGGCAGTAGTGGGAAACTGCCAGGGGAGATTCGTATACCTAATCCTGAACTGTGCCCCACATCTTTAAAATTAAAAATTAAAAAAAATTATTGTAAGCTGGGTGCAGTGGCTCATGCCTGTCCTCCCAACACTTTGAAAGGCAGAGACAAGAGGATTGCCTGAGCCCAGGGGTTCGAACTAACCTGGGCAATTTGGTGAGACCTTGTCTCTACAATAAATCATTAAAAAAAAAAATTAGCTGGGTGTGTTGGTGCATGCCTGTAGTTCCAGCTGCTTGAAAGGCTGAGGTAGAAGGATCACCTGAGTCCAGCACGTCGAGGCTGCAATGGCTATGAGCATGCCACTGCACTCCAGTCTGGGCAATAGAGTGAGACTCTGACTCAAAAAAAAAAATTATTGTATAATGCCAAATGAAGCTTAGAATAATTTTATCCAGTTGGGATTTTTCATTATACCATTCAACTAATATTAGTGGATTCCTTCTCTGTGCCAGACATGCATTGTTCTAGGAGCTGGGAAATGATAACGATGCCGTTGTGTACAGGGCAGACAGTCAGTGTCTTCCTAGGGTCCACAGTCTTTTTTAAGAGACAGACAAGAGACAAAAACAGGAGTGGATATACAGTGCAATGTCAGGTAGTGAGAGGCATGACAAAGACAAAAAACAGGGTACAGGAGACAATGCTGAGGATGGTATTCATGATGTTGTCAAAGAATAGTTCTTTTTCTTTTTCTTTTCTTTTCTTTTTTTTTTTGAGTCAGAGTATAGCTCTGTTGCCCAGGCTGGAGTGTAGTGGCATGCTCACAGTCCCACTGCAGCCTTGATCTGCTGGGCTCAGGAGCTCCTTCTGCTTTAGCCTTCCAAGTAGCTGGAACTACTGTCATGTGCCACCATGCCCAGTTAATTTTGGGGGGAGATTTGTTGTAGAGATGAGATTTCACCAAGTTGCCCAGGCTGGTCTCGAACCCCTGGACTCAGGCAGTCCTCTTGCCTTGGTCTCCCAAAGTGCTGGGATTACAGACTTGAGCCACTGCACTCGGTCTTCTTCTTTTTTTTTTTTTTTTTATTTTGAGTTAAGGTTTCACTCTGTCGCCCAGGCTGGAGTGTAGTGGGTCACTGCAGCCCTAACCCCCTGAGCTCAGGTGGTCCTTTTGCTGCAGATTCCAGAGTAACTGGGATGACAGGCACACCACACCACCACTCCCAGCTAACTTTATTATTATTATTATTGTTATTATTTTAAACAGAAAAAAGGTCTTGCTATATTGTCCAGGTTGGTCTCGAACTCCTGGGCTCAAGCATGGTGGTTGGCCTAGACTGGTTCTTTGAAGAGGTTGTCTTTGAATTAGGTAAGGTGAGTGCATAGGACTAGACACAGGCAGAGAGTACACAGGTGCAGTGATCTTGACGTGGTAGGGTGTCTTGTGTCTTGATGATATAGGAGGAAAAGTGGGGGGACTCTGTGGTTGGAGGGTGTGGGGACAGGTGGGTGATGAGGTCAGAGATGTAGTTGAGGACCAGAGAACGCTGGGTTCTGTAGGTCCTAGAAAACACTTTGAACTTTAGCCAGGTATTTTAATTAAGATAGTGAAAAAATTATAAAGTAATAGGGGGGAAAAATGAAGAACACTGTTTTCCTTTTACTATCTCCTCTTCCTCCTTCTTCTTTACATTTTATAGTTAAAATATGTCCTTTTTTCCCATAGGTGTCTCACATTTTTTTGTTATTTCTAGGAATTTTATGTATGGGGGATTTATTTATTAAAAATTATATATTCTTACATGTTTAAACTTCAGTTACCTTCAAAGTACCCTTTGCAATACACTTATCATGACGCTTTCCCCACTGCTTAAAGCAGTCTTTTAACTTGTCCATTTTGATTTCTTTTAGTGCTTCTGCTTTTTTTGTTTCACCTCTTCCACCTTGGCAAAATGTTTCCCTTTGAGGAATTTTTTTTTTTTAATCTGGGGAAAGAAAAAAAGTCAGGGCGAGATCAGGTGAATAGGGAGGATAGGGCATGGGGGTCATGCCATTTGGGGTCAAAAACTGCTGAACACTCAGATGGCTCATAAATCACCCATCATGAACTGGGCAAACACAGTGAAAGAATTCCCAAAAAAAAAATTCACTGAAGCTGAACGCAGCCTCTTACAACAACATTAGCTGGTACACTGTTCTTATGGGTTCCTAGCGGGGGAAGCCTGTACTACAAGGGGACTACCCTCTAAAAATAATTCCATTTTGGGGGGTGTCATTCCTCATATATGTAATGGTATTGTCAGTGGAATATCTGCTCTATTGTATTTTCTAGCACATTTGATGATATAGAAGAAAGTGTGGATGTTTGTGTATCTTACATCTGAATACTAAATTTAAGAATAATTTCAACTAAATCTCTACCACTTTTTGTAAACAATGCTAATTTTGTCTTCCAGTATAATGACAATTTGTTCTCTCCGTTTGCATAGCTCTACCAGATCAAGAGTGGTATTAGATATCTTTGCTTATTTATCACCTGTGGAAATAACACTAAAGGTTTATGTTTGATGTAATGTCATTATTTTATAATATTTATTTACTAAAGAAATTCACTCTAGTTTTGGTTTTTAACTTCAGTAAGGATGGCCATCATTAATAAGTCAAAAAAACTGGTGTGGGTGTTGAAAAAAGGGAATGCTTATACACTGTTGGTGGGAGTGCAGGCTGTGGAAAGCAGGGTGGCAATTCCTAAAAGAACTAAAAACTGACCTTCCATATGATCCGCAATCCCTCTTATGGGAATATACCTGGAGGAATAGAAAAGACACCTGCACACACATGTTTATTGCCTCACTATCACAATAGCAAAAACATGGAACCGACCTTACTGCTTATTGAAAGTGAACTGGATAAAGAAAATGTGGTACATATAAACAGTCATACTTACATATACATAGTACATACATACATATGTACATATGCTACATATTACAGTCATAAAGAAGAACAAAATCATGAAGTTCACAGCAAATTGAATGGAGTTGGAGCCCATCATACTAAGTGAACTATCATAGAAACAAAGAACTGAATACTGAATGTTCTCACTCATAAGTGGGCTTTGAACATTAGTCACATTAGCACAAGGGAGGAGGGCAGTCACTGGTCACTGCTAGGGAAGGGAGGGAGGGAAAAAGGTGGCAGGCACATGACAGCACAAAGAGTATCTGGTCTACTAGTTAGAAGCCCAAACTTCACCTGCAGGCAGCCTACTTATGTAGTTCATTCTCACTTGCATGCCACGTTCCTATAATCAAATACAATTTTAAAAATGAAGCTCTGTTCATTTTCTTCACTACTTTTCTTTTTGTTTCTTGGTCTGGGCAACTCAGTTGACCTGTCTTTGTGTTTTCTGATTCTATCTTATGCCAGTTCTGCTATGAAGAGGTGGAGGAGAGGAACAGTGAGACAGGCACTATATTAGCCAGGGGCATATGAAAGACCTCTTTGAGGAGATGACTTTTGAGTTGTGACTTGAGTGAGACAACTTGGTCTTTATCCAAGGTAAAGAACAGGAAGTGTGAGGGTGGCCAGTTTTACCCAAGGAACAGAAAGAACAATGTGGAGGAACATGAGGACAGAAAGGAGACCAAATTATGTGGGCCTGAAGCCATGACAAGCAGTTTTAGATTTTTTTTCTGATTGCAAAGGAAAGACAGTGAAGAGTTTTGGGTAGGATATATTGGAGTCTGATTTAGACTTGAAAAAATAACTTTGATTACTGGAGAGTAGTAGGTCATCAGAGAGTAAGAGTTGAGGCAGAATGACTACAGATAAGGATATTGTAAAATCCTCCAACCCAATGTGATCTGACTGGGGCCTTGGAGTGGACACAGTATGGAGCAGCCAGCTTTGAAATGTAGCGTGGAGGCAGAGTTGATAGGATCAACTGATAGATTGGATGTGGGCTCTGGGACAAAAAGAAATCATAGATAATTCTTAGGATTCAGAACCAATCAACTGAGTGAATTTCATTGCTGTTTACTGAGATGGAGCCGGCTTTAGGTATGGGTAATACAGAAAATTTGGGAGGAAGGTGAACACAAATAATACTTTGTAAACAAATGTGAAAAAAAAGTTAAATGAATGCTTTAGGTTTTTTTGTAGAACTTTGTGTGTGTGTGTGTTGGAGTTTCACTCTGTTGACCAGGCTGGAGTGCTGTGGCATGTTCCTGGTCACCGCAGCCTCGACAGGCTGGGTTCAGGCGATCCTTCCACCTCAACCTTCCAAGTAGCTGGAACTACAGGCGTGTGCCACCACACCTGGCAAATTTTTCTTGATTTATTGTAGAGATGAGGTCTCCCCAAGTTCCCTGAGCTTGTCTTGAACCTGTGGACTCTGGCAATCCTCTCACCTCGGCCTCCCAAAGTGCTGTGATCATAGGCATGAGCCACCGCGCCTGTCCTATAGTACTTTTTGATACTCAGTTCATTTTTGTGGAAATGAACAGTCAGCAGTCCTTCTAAAAGCCTCTCTTGTTAGCCTCTCAAACTTGTTGTGCTTCCAATAGGAATGCCTAAATACATGACTATTTGGTCAATGGTAGATAAGCTTTTTTTAAAAAATGTACTTTTTCCTTAGGAGGTTGTATTCTTTTTTTGGTACAACTTTGCAACCAAACAACATTTTAAAAGCCCTATCTGACAAAGGCCTAACATCTAGAATCAGAACTCAAACATACCAAAAAGAAAAAAACAAATAGTCTCATTAGAAAATGGGCAAAAGATACGAATAGACGCTTCTCAAAGGAAGACATACGAGCAGCTAACAGATACATGAAAAAATGCGTAGTCTCACTAGTCATCAAAGAAATGCAAATTAAAAACACACTGAGATACCACCTAACTCTAGTCAGGATGGTCATCATCAATAACTCAAAAAACAGTAGATGCTGGAGAGGATGCAGAGAAAAGGGAACACTTCTATGCTGTTGGTGGGAGTGTAAATTAGTACAGCCTCTGTGGAAAACAGTGTGGCAATTCCTAAAATATCTAAAAATCGACCTCCCATATGATCCCATAATCCTCCTACTAGGAATAGACCTGGAGGAACTCACATCACTCTATGAAAAAGATATCTGCACACGCATGTTTATTGCAGCATTACTCACAATAACAAAAACATGGAACCAACCATACTGCCCATCAAAGGAGGACTGGATTAAAAAAATGAACCGGGTATCACATGTTCTCACTCATAAGCGGACCTTGAACAACTCTTGTAATACTACAAGAAAGGGAATGGCAGTAGTGGGAAACTGCCAGGAGAAGGCAGGAGCGAGAGTGGCAGTAGTGGGAAACTGCCAGGGGATGGCAGGGGGCAGGATTGGCAGTAGTGGGAAACTGCCGGGTGGGGGGGCACACCTCATCAACAAGGGTACCTGCATAATGAACATTTGTATACCTAACCCTGAATTGTACCCCACATATTTTAAATAAAAAATTTAAAAAATAAAATAAAAGTCCTATTGCTGAAAAATGATGGAGTTTTCTGTTTGGTTGAGTGTAAGGTACTTAATATTTTCCTTGGTCATGGTAAAATATCTGTTTTAGGTGATGAGTTATTCTCAGGCCGGATTGTAGACTCTGCTTCCTTGGGTTGGAGCAAGTGGCTGATCATTCCCCAGAGATCTCCACAAACCAGTTCTGTGTTCCTACCTGAGCGCCCCAGATGTGCAACACAAATCGGTGTTCTAGTTCTGAGAGCTTTATTTATTTATTTTTAAACTTACTGCCAGCTGCTCTAAAATACCCTGCATCTGAGAAAGAATCTTTATTACTTAGGCAGACTTGAATTTTTTCACAGAGAAGTGGGAGGACTTAATTATAGTTTCAACACACATTGGCATGCTTGGAACAATTCAGAAGGAAGTCAGAGAATTTTGAGAATTTAGGCCAAGCTACTTATTCCATCTTAATAAGGTTGTGACTTGATGTTTATTTTACCAGCAAATATTCCCATAAGTACCAGGTAATTGGGCTTTATTCTATGGCCTGAAGGCCAATATCCTGCCCTTGGTGAAACCAATTGAAAAAGTGAATTCAAAAGATGGAACTTCTCCATGGAAAATGTGTTGCTTACAGCCCTTGGTATTCACACCTAGGGCCCGTTGGCAGTGGTTCGTTGGACAGCTGAAACAGGCATGGTGGTACAGAAAAGCAGTTTCTATGGAAACCTGAACCCAAATGATATTGGGGCTTTGAAGATCAAAGGCAACATCCTGACTTGTTTGGAGAGTCCAGTGAAGGTTTCAGAACTTTATTGTTCTCCACAGAAAACACTGCAGCCAAGGCTTTGGAATGCTGTCTCCTCCAGGTGAATTAAAACTATGTGCACAAATGGAGGATTGTAGGTTGTTGTGAGTTTATCTGCTCTAATTATTTTACCAGCTCTTTCACAACATCCATCTCTGCCATAAAGAAAATGATCATTTTTCATTTTATCTTTCTCATCTCTGTATTAGTAAATAGGCGAGGCAATATGGCACACTAAATATGCTAAGTTTGTAAAGTTGGTAGCAGATAGTGATTCCTTCTTTTTATAAATCATAGGCAATCTATTCAGTGTACCTTTTTCATATTTTTCTTTTCTTTTTTCTTTTTTTGAGTCAGAATCTCACTCTGTCACCCAGCCTGGAGTGCAGTGTTAAGCTCACGACCACTGCAGACTTGACCTGCTGGGTTCAGGCAATCCTTCTGCCTCAGCCTTCCAAGTAGCTGGAACCAAAGGCGCGCACCACCACACCCAGCTAATTTTTTGATTTATTGTATAGCCGAGGTCTTGCCAAGTTGCCCAGGCTGGTCTCAAACCCCTGGACTCAGGCAATCCTCTTGCCTCCTCCTCCCAAAGTGCTGGGATTACAGGCATGAGCCACTGTGACCAGTTCATTCATTTTTCTTAATATATACAAATGACTACGTTGCTAGGTGTCATGCAACTGAATTTCAGGTCTGTCCATAAAAAAGGCTTTGACCTACAATAGTGTTCCCTCATACAAGTATAGTCTTTAAACTGATTCCTTGTTTAGTATTCATGACACACATCCCATTATCACAGTGTTATCAGAAATTAAAATGGAGAAAAATATTTCTCACGAATGTGTCCTTCCCAAAAGTACATTTTTATTTTGTGGCTCTTGAGTTAGACATGTTTCTTCCTATAAGTTCCCACTATATAAAAGTCAACGCATGCTAAGGTCAATGGGTCACAGTCTTCTTGGCTAACGGAGATTGTTCATAGAAAAGATCTGAATATACTGCATTTTTTCTTGTGGATTTATATCCTTGGTTTCGAGGGACACTTTGGAGTCAGCTGGGTGTACTATGGTGAGTCAAAGTGTTCAAAAGCATCGTGTTCACCATGAAATAATGAAATGGAGACTGTGGGTATGTCATACTAAGATTTATGATGTTAGTAATCTGTGCATATGACACATGGACAAAGAGAGAGGTATTTTTATTTATTTTATTTTTTATTTCAATTGCTTTACAGGGTACAAATGGCGTTTGGTTACATGGATGCGTTATATAGTGGCAAAAAAGTCTGGGCTTTACGTGTACCCACCCCACCCCACCTCCCTGCACATTGTAGGAGCAATACATTTAAAGTAGCTTTTTATGAAGTATTTAATCCTTCCTAGTCTTTACTTAGAGACTTCCAGAACCAAAGTCATTAAGCTACCTAGACTGTATTTGCTAGAGTCTGTTATTTTCTGTACTCTCTTATAGGGAGAAGGGTCTTCCTCTCACCTCACAGGAACCATATCTTCTCTGTTCCTTGTCTCTGGGGCAGTTCTGTTTTGTACCAGCCACATACTCAGCTAGTCTAGATATTATCTTCTCACTCCTGCTTTCTTCACCTGTGAAGAAGCAGGTTCACGTTTGTAATAATTTTCTCTCGTTGTACCTCTATTTTGTTCTTCCCACACCACCAAGAAAGGGCATTTAACTTTGGATTGTGATGTATTACACTGGAATTTTAACTTCTTTCTATGCAAAGCATTATGTTTAAGTAGTGAGCTATAACTAGAGTTCAAATCAAACTAGTGAACTCACTATTTGACATTTAATGCATAGGATCATAGGATAAAAGCAATATTGATAGGACTCTGGAGAACACTTATTAGTATTTTGCTGACATTTTGACTAAAGGACAATTAACAACAGAAGAAAAGGGCATATTCTCTGGATGTCTGGTGGTATAGAGAAAGTTTCACCTAGAGTGAGCATAATATGTCTTTGATGTCTATTATTTTTTTTTTGAGTTGGAGTCTCACTCTGTCACCCAGACTAGAGTGCAGTGGCTGCTC
>NW_007253561.1:252553-254402 GCF_000164805.1 Carlito syrichta | reverse complement strand
CCACTCACCTCAGCCTCCCAAAAGCGCGGGATTACAGGCTGAGCCACTGAGCCCGGCTGATGTCTATTTTATCTTCAGAAAATTTGCAACTTTGGAAATCTCTAAATTATATCTCTAAATTATATCCTTCCTTATTTTCTAAAAGTAATATTTTGAAACTGAGGACAGTGGTCCCTGCTTATAATGTACTTTTAAAGTAGCACCTAGCATTGTCCATATCCCTTGAGAAGATTATATACTTCAATACAAAAGATACAGTGTGGACAGATATGTTCTTGTCAGATGAGAAAACTGAGATCCAGAAATACAGAGGTTTTTCTCAAGATTACCGTGGCAGAACCAGCATGAGAATTTCAAGTCCAATGACTTCCAGCTCAATGGGTTTCCCATCAAACTCTGACATAAGTTTCAGCCTGATGTTTTTTCCACATGGGTTTCTGGAAACTAGGGTTTCTGTAAGTCAGGAAAATCTTTGGAACCCAAATGACCCTATTTAACCTGATTTCTGTGGTATATAAGTGAAGCTGAAAAATTGCTGTAAGAGTAATATCTATATAGACCTCTGAGAGCGGCCTTGTTCAGAAAGAGAGTTGTGAGGGTATGCATGTGTATGTGTATGTCAGTGGATGAATGGGGAGGTGAGTGGTGCTGGTAGTGGCAGTGAAGCCACTATTCATTCAACAGTAGATGATCATATTTTCCCATTTTCTGAAACCACTACTCTTTCCTGAAAAAGTTGTCTGGTTTTGGCTTCAGGTTGCTGGAGGAAAGCATTATTTAGTGAGTGTTGCAGGGGTTGATTCTTGTGGAACTCATGAGAGTGAGATCTGGCCACTGTCAAAATTTTCACAAAATTCTGGATTTTCAGAGACATTTTGTACTCTACTTGTGAGTTTAATCTAAATAGTCCTGTTCTCTATCTCCCACATAAAATGAATGGTTAAAAAGAAGAAATTTACTTGTTCCATATAGAAGATATAAAAAATATTTGAGTAACTGAATAAATGGGTGAAACTTTGGGAATAACCATTACTCAAATTTGCATTGCCATTTTCAGTGGTGGATAACCTGTAATTTCAAAATCATGTCCAATTCTTTAGACCTTCATATATGGGAAAACATTGTGCTATTCTAAACTAAATTGATGAGGAAAGAAAAGACAATATTACCCTTAAAAGATGGTAATTCGAGTGAAATGTATATATGCTAACTAACCAGATAGAAATAAGGAAAAAAATCTATTTCTTCCTTTCACGGGTGAAATTAAAGAATTCTGGCTCCTCTCTTTGGTCAGATGAACTGCCTATGGGTATCGACTAAGTGAATGCATGCTTCAGATAACCTTGTCTTTCTACTCAGTGCCAGCCTCTCAAGTGGAAGTTGAAAATATAAAAATGACCAAGGTCAATTATGTCTCCAAGTTTCTTACAGTCCAGTGGAAAGACAGCTACATGAACAACTAACTATAGTATAACACAGTAAGCAAGTTTTTACATTAGTGATGTAAACCAGAAGAATTGTGTTAATTGATATTATCTGGGGGGTATAGGGAGGGGATGTTAAGGAGGGCGCCTCTGAAGAACTAAGTTGAAATGTAAGTGGGTATAAACATTTTTCCAGGAAAAAAAGGGGAAAGATGTGGAAAGAGGAGAAACAAGACTAGGCGATGGAAGTGGAAAAGTGACATGATCTGTTGAGAAATGACAAGGAGAAGAGGTAAGTATAAGTCAGACTGAGAGGGGCACTCATGGCATGCGACACAGTTGTGGGTGGCAGCCAAGAAGTCACTCGACTGAACATAGGCTCTTTAAAATACTGTCTCTGACAGGAGCTGGTAGAATTGATGGGT
>NW_007253561.1:211430-252442 GCF_000164805.1 Carlito syrichta | reverse complement strand
AGAAGACGGGGGAGAAGGAAACCAGTGTTATTTAATTCTGTAATTCCTTTCTTCACACAGACTCAAAAATTTTTGCTCAAAGTGAAGGCAGGCTTTAGGAAAGTTGATTTTATCTCAGGTTGATAGACAAGGTGACAGTAAGTGAAGAGAAAATAAAGTTGCATGCAATGAGGAGAGGTGTAGATGTAGGAATAAACAGTTTTTTCATATGAGATGTTCAGAAATCCTAATTTGTTTAAAGTTGTGAGCATGATGAAAGCAGTCACCATATGATCCCTTAGACAACTAGAGAAGAGTGGGAGAGTAGAGAAGTCATGACCATATTATATATTTATTTATTCCATAAGAGTTCATATTAAGTGAAAAAAACCCAGACACCAAACTTTAAAAAAATAGACATGCTCCCCACCCCACATGCCCCAGACTCCCCCATCAGCCACAGCCAGTGCCAGAGTGGTACATGTGTTGCAAGCAATGAGCCTGCATTAGCACTTTTTTATCACTGTCTTCATCTGTTTTGTACTGCTATGATGGATTAGGTGACATATAAACAGCAGAATTTTACTTCTCACCTTTCTGGACGCTGGAAAGTTCAAGATCAAGGCACTGGCAGACTGACTGTCTGGTGAACCGGGCACTTCTTGGTTCATAGACAGTTGTCTTCTTGTTGTGTCCTTACATAATAGAAGAGGTGAGGAGTTTTCCCGAGATATCTTTTATAAAGGCACTAATCCCAGCCGTAAAGGTTCTACTCTCGTGACCTAAATCAAAGTTCCTACCTCCGAATTCCATCACCTTGTGGGTAAGAATTTCAACACATGCGTTGGAGGGGCACAAACCTTCAGTCTATAGCATACCCCAAACCCATAGTTTACATTAGGGCTCACACTTTATGTTGTACATCCTCTGGATTTTGATAAATGCAGATGACATGTATTCATCATTATGGTGTCCTACAGATTAGTTTCACGGCCCTAAAAATACTCTGTGCTCTGCAAACCTTATTTATTTATTTATTATAGAGACAAAGTCTTGCCATGTTGCCCAGGCCGATCTCAAACTCCTGGTTTCAAACGATTCTCCTGTCTTGGCCTCCCAAAATATTGGGATTACAGATGTGAGACATTGTACCCCACTTGTAAAATATTTAAATAGTCATATATATGTATAAAACATTAGCATTAAATTCATCAGCATGTTTTAAGAGTACTGATATGCTTGCTCACAGGGTGTGCTACTATCCTTTCTTGTAACCTGACCTTTTATTAGATCACTGCAAGTCCACTTTTCATGTTTGCATCATTTGATCTAAATAATAGTGAGATGAGATTATTTGGACTAGAAGACAGTTCCTTTTTTTCATGAAAATTCATAGCTACAATGAGACATATCGGGGAAGAGGCCTCACTTACCTCCATACAAAAGTAGTAAAGTAAACATGTTAGGGATATATAAATAATTTCAAAATACTCATACTCATGGTGAAAGAGGACACTCATATAAGCCATACTGTCAGACACTCCAGCTGCAGTGAGAATGTGTTAAAAAAAAATCCAGCACATCTGTTTCCTGCAAAGCAACCATTGTGGTGATGGTGTGGTCGCATGGAGGGGTGTACATGTGCATAACAAGGCCTAACATTTTTTAAAAAGTGTAATTAACTACATGGGAGCAAACTAATTAGTGACAGCATTTAGAGAGAGAAATGGCACAGGGAAAGGTATTCTAGAAAAGAAATATCTAGCAATCTAAATAAAGCCTGTTTCAGGCATTTTTGTCACTTTTTTTCCTGTTAATTTTGGAAATATACTGGTTAGAGCAAGAGAAAAAAATTAAGAATGAAATATTATTTGATTATGAATGAGACAAAAATAAATTTTCATAGCATTCTTTAAATAAAAATTATAGTTCTATCTGAAGATAGACAGTTGTAAGATTACTGCTAGGATGGACCAAATTCATAGATCGTTTCGGAAAATAAAAGTCTGATATTTTAATTAAATCTAAACTTAAGTTAAAAAAGAGAAAATAATTGGCTGTGTATTGTAGGATTAAAAAATTATTCTAAGAATGTTCTTTTTTTTTGCCTGTCACCACCCACTGTCCTGTGAATTCTACATAGGCACAACTTTCTTCTTAAGAACATTGGAATGCTATCTTTTGGAATAATTTTGTTTTTGAGCATGTGATGTCAAATGAGTATATACTTGAGAAGGAAGGAAATATGTGACTGTAAGGAAATTTACATCCAACTGTAAATTCAGTATCTTTTCCTCTTGATATGTGAAGGCAGGGGTGAGAGGGAGCACAGCATGTGCCAAATATGTGGATAGAGACATGAGAGGATTTCTTAGTCTAATGTATGACCAGCCCCCAACCCACCACCACTTTTCTCTAGTTGACTGTAATCCCAACTATGAATATGACTCTAACCTACCATTCAGATTGCTCTTCTTTAGAGTACTGAGTAAAATGTCAATTTGTATTCTGCCCTGAGATGCTTTTATGTAAATAAGAAATGCTACTTATTTAAAATCAGTATACGCAAGAGTATAAACTAAATAACATCAAGTCTTCAAAGCTTCTCCATGACACAGATTGCCAGTGCTAACTCTAAATCATTATTTATGTAGCAAAAGTTTGTGGGAGTGTATGCGAGAGGGACTAGAGATGCTGGGAGAATCTTCCTGCTCACATCAAAGGGGACATCAGGACTTCTTTTTGCAAAGGGGTCTCCAAGACTTCTGGGGAAAGCAAACGAACTAGTCAACTAATTAACTACAGGGAAGAGATACCTTAAATTGGACACATGTTGTTTGTAACTTCCTGAATGTATGTTATAGTTAACAAAATTTACAATAAAAAACAGTGGAGAGTACCTTGGGATTGACAGGCACCCAGGCCACTGGGATTTAAGCAATTAAACAGTAAAGGGAGACAAGTATTGACTACTGGTTTCTGGTGAAAACATGACCCAGATGTAGGAAACTTTGTGAGAGATTTCTGACAGCTGGTCCCAAAACTTTGGATATTGTTTGATTGCTATTGGGGAGGAGTGTTTTTGAGGATATCATTTATAAATACTCTCTAACACAGCTCTAAGTGTGTCACAAATTTCATCAGGGAGGAAACCATAACAATCGAAATAAACTTTTTCTCAGTTGTCAAATACTTATACACTTGGAGGTGAATGAGTATATGTTGGAAGGAGGCCTCTATCAAAGGTGAAACATGATGAAGTGGGCCAGTAATGGTAGAAGCATGACTGCTGGGAAAAAGTACAGAAGTGATGGCACCAATAACAGAATTGGTTGGAGAAAATAATCCAAGGAGAAATGACCCTCCAGGACTCAGTGAGACAGAGAAGTGTTAGGGATTTGAAGTTTGGGGACTCAATATTCAAACACCACCATGATTCTTGCTGACACCTGTAACTTCCTTCTCTCCACACTAGACTTTCTTTGTAAGTGACTAGGGAGGAGGGAAATAGGTGTTACATTCTTATTACCACTTGAATTGCCATCTCATCTTGTCTGTTTCCTAAACTGGAATGATTTAAGGAAATAAGGTTTGTATTTTAAATTAAAATAGCTAGTGTATGAAGGGTGGGCTTTGTTTAAAATATATATGTGTTCGAGACTCGCCTTGGCAACTTGGTGAGACCGCATCTCTACAATAAATCGAAAATCAGCCGGGCATGGTAGCGTGTCCTTGTAATTCCAGCTACTCGGAAGGCTGAGGTGGAAGGATCGCCGGAGCCCAGCAGGTCGAGACTGTGGTGGCCGGGAGCAGCCACTGCACTCCAGTCTGGGCGACAGAGTGAGACTCTCACTCAAAAAAAAAAACAACAACCAAATTACAAAAATATATATGTGTACAAATATATACATATGAATATATTGGTATATTTAATCCTATCTTGTGGCAATATTTAATCCACATATAACTAATTTGCAACTAATTAATTTAGGGCATTGTACTAAGTGTTAAGTTGGGTACTAAGACGTTAAGATCCAGTGTTAGCGCTCAAAGAATATCATGATGGCAACTGATAAATTATTCTTCTGTCTTTAAGTTTTCAGTTTTAGGACTAAGTGCTGGATTTGTGGGATGAATTATTCAAGGTAGTTAGTTGTAAAATGAAAACAAAACAAACCATCTCCCAAATTGAATAGCTTATATATCAGTGTGGAAAGGTCTGTCTACGCCACACAGTAAGTTAGGGCCCTGAACACCTTCCATTTCATGCCTCTATCATCATATTGGGCCTTAGAGCCCTCCACTGGATTCTCTGCTTCTGGAATTCTGTTAGGGACAGGCCTGGAAATGGCAAATGTCACATCTCTCACATTTTAGGAGTCAGACTGAACCCCATCACCCACTGACTACCAGGAGGGCAGAGAAGTGTAGTCTTCCTGTGTTCCTAGAGGAAGGAAATGGGGTCAGGATGGCACATAGCATGGTTCCTGCCATTAGAAGATGCCTCTTAGGCTGACATTTTCTAATTTCTTGGAACTTGAACTGGGGTTTTTTGTTTTTTGTTTTGTAACCAGTCATTACATTTTTCACCTTTTAATAAGAAATAGACACAGGAAATACAATGAAAACTTATCAAATACCTACTGTGTCCATACACCATCTCAATTAGTTCTCATGGTACCTACCTCAATGGTATAGTTCTAGATTACTTATGTAGTTACTGAGGCTGAGACAAGTTAGGGAGTTTGCTTGAAGACACTTGACTAGAGACTCGTGGAGTAAGTTTTTAGATTGGCAATCTGTTTCCCAGGCATTTGCTCTTTCATTATTTCTGAAGTAGGATGTTTGGTTCAGGATGAATAAATGTTTGTTGAATGAATGAAAAAAGATAAATGAAGTTATGAAAAAGACAAAAGTAAGCAATTCAGAAAACATTTGAGAAATGCTAATGGGTTTAACAACCAAACAAAAAAAGACAAAAAATGTCAATCTATGGGCTTAGAATGCTAAGAAAAATGGGCTCAGCATTCAGTTTGTGGTTTATTCTCATCCAGAACCTGGAGAGCAGTGATTGGTTCATTCTTTTGAACCATTCATTCATTCATTCAACAATGATTTAATAAAAGACAGCCACATGTAAATCATGAGATACAGTGATGAAGAGGGCAGATAGTTCTTTCCTTCATGAAGCTTCCACATATAGGAAAGGCATGAATAACCACTCACATGTAGCTTTTTTTGGATTTGAGCAGCCCTTCCTCTTCTAAATGCTGAAGTTGAAACCTGCCTAATGTTAGTTTTATTTTTTTGTAGGCAGAGAAGAGAATCCTTTCTGCAGGGAAACAGTAGCAACAAAGTTGTTTCTTATGACAGAAGGTTTCTAAGCACCTGTCTCCTTTTCTAGAAATTGTTGAATGGCTTCTTCCAAACACAGCAGGAGCTCAGTGTTTAATGATGGTACTGTAAAGTATCTTTGTGTTGGAATGGTTCAAAGGGTTTCAAAAGCTTTATAACTTTTTTGCTACAAAATCAGCCTTCTCAACTAAATCCTGTGACTTTGCACTTCTTGAACTGATTTTCGGCAGAAAGAAGACAGTTCTGGAAACCCGGCATGTGGAAGAGAAAACTATCAGGTTCTAGGGAGTACTTTTTCACTAACTTTTTAGCTTGTGAGTCTCTGAGTGAAAAATCAAAGTGAAAGAAAACATTATAGCAGAATCATGATTATTTATTCATTTTGAAGTAAGATTCTAACTATAATTTTTAATACATGTTGAGGTGCTAAATTAATAATACAATGGAGTTCTGTATCTATCAGTTTAACCAATCACTGAATATTCGAAAAAAATAAATGAATGGTTGTGTCTCTACTGAACATGTGCTGACTTTTTTCTTGTTATTTTCCCCTAAACCATAGGATGTAACAATTATTTACATAACAGTTATTTTGTATTAGCTTGAAATGAGTTAAAGTATATGGGAAAATGTGTATAGGTTATATACAAACACTACACCATTTTATATCAGGCACTTGAGCATCTTTGAATTTTGATATGGGGTTAGTTCTGAGTACTCCTTGCAAAGGAGTACTCCTTGCAAAGGCCCCGAGGCAGAGGCATGCTTTGTATATGTGAGGAAAAGCAAGGAGGTGAGTGTGGTTGGGGAAGTGAACTCAGAGCTGTAAAGCAGGCCTGATGGTGAGGCGTACGATCTTGGCTTTTATGCTGAGGGCCATGAGGAACTCCTGCAGATTTTTTTTTTCTTGTAGAGGTTTTATTTTGTTCAAGGAGTTGCTCCACTTAATTTTATTCCAGGCCTCATAAAATAAGGCTCTATTGTACCATTCTTTTGAAATCGAATCACTATGCATAATGGATTGTGACAACCTGAAAAGCTAAGACAGCTTAATTCAAACAAGAGGCCCAGGCTGCCTGTGTTGTACAAGATGAAGCACCTGTGATCAGCGGCCCTCATCTTTGTGTCCCCTCCTGCAGACTTTTGACCTTTGTAGGGACATCACATCTTTTACCATTTCCCTTTTTCTTATGCTCCTTTAATGTTGGACAATTTTTAATATTTATAATCGTGTTATTAATAGTTTCTAATCACAAGTAAGTTCTGAGTTTTTATCTGGTATCTGCTTCCTACAGGATGCAGAATCAGATGCTGTCACAGCTTAGTCACATAAACAAACAACTCTTTATTTTTTTATTTTAAAGTTGTGGGGTACAATTCAGGGTTAGGTATACAAATGTTCATTATGCAAGTACCCTTGTTGATGAGGTGTGTCCCTCCCTCCCCTGGCAGTTTCCTACTACTGCCAATTCCGCCCCCCACCACCACTCTGGCAATTTCCAACTACTGCCAATCCCTTCCTTACAATATTATGATATTTGTTCAAGGTCTGCTTATGAGTGAGAACATGTGATACCCAGTTCTTTGTTTCTGTGATAGATCACTCAATAATTTAGACTCTAAGTCCAACCAAGTTGCTGCAAAGTTCATAATTTTGTCCTTCTTCATGGCTGTGTAATATTCCATCGTGTCTATGTACCACACTTAACAAACAACTCTTTATGTATGGATTCCAGGCGGTCAAGAGATCTCTGAGTTCTAATTAACTGCCTTTGCTTATGACTCAGTTGGTCCAAATATCAGCCTAGATGCACATTTAGAGTGCAGATCTTACAGTGATGTAACGTTTGTGTGTTATATTTTATAATTTACCTTATTCTGTTTCTTTTAGATGGATCGCTGAAATTTCCAATCTAGTAGCCCCCACCCACCCCAGAATGCATTCCATATGCACATGATGATGCCCCTAAACATGTTTGAAAGTTTGAGCAAACTTGTATTTTATAGTTTATACCCACTGCTCTTCTGCGAATACATTGTGTGACACTTCACATGCTATAAGGAAATGTTCTGTGTTTTCCAGTTAGGTTAAGAGAGTGGTTTTTAGATCTCCAGTCCAGGCCCATGGTCTGGTGAGGTCATTGTCCAGTTTGCCCAGTTCACCTTAGGGTAAAACAAACATGGATGTGAACTTTGTGGAGTGTACGGCCATGGGTGTGAACTTTGTGGAGTGAGCTGCCATGGGTAGGAACTTCGTGGAGTGCTTCTGACTTGGAGTAATGGGCCCATCTAAGGAGAGAAGAATTACTTACTCTACTTCTGTTTGCATGTAAAGAGTTGAGTGAGCAGAATAGTAAACTAATTGCTAGTTATTTCCAGTGACGGAAACGATTTTATTTTGGCAGCTGGTGAGATACAGTGGGAAGCTGACAGTCACTGTAAAAGCCTGAGGAAAAGTGGTAAGAGAATTCTTAGTCTGCTCATCATACAGCCCTCAGGCAAGTGGAACAAAAGCAATCCTTACATTTCCACATGATTCAACTCTTACCAAGGGTTCTATCGAGGCTCCAAGGTAGTGAGACGATTTCTATTCTTTAGCCTTGGCCTCTGTGTCCATATTACTTTTCAGGCACTGGGCAGGTGACCACATGACTTTTTTAAAATTTTAGAAAAAGGGAAATTTAATATAGTCGATGTCCATTATAAGCATGAATAAATATAACAAATATGCAAAGAAATGCAAAATATTGTTTACATACTGTATACTAAGGATATAACACTAAATGCTTGCTAAATTTCAGGACTTTAATGCATGTTGCTCTTTATTTTTTTGAGTTGGTGTATCACTTTGTCACCCAGGCTGGAGTGCAGTAGCATGCTCGTGACCACCGCAGCCTCAACCTTCTGGGCTCAGGCAATACTTCCGCTTCAGCCTTCCAAGTAGCTGGAACTACAGGCGCATGCTATCATGCCCGGCTTGTGTTTTGACTTATCATAGAGACGAGGTCCCACCAAGTTGCCTAGACTGGCCTTGAACCCCTGAGCTCAAGCAATCCTCTCGCCTTGGCATCCCAAAGTGCTGGGTTACAAGCTTGAGCCACAGCGCCTGGTATATTGCTTCATTTAATACTCACAACAAAGCACTCATTCCTCCCAAATAGATTAGTCTAAAGCAGTTGTAATAATCTCATCCTCCTTGCTAGCGATCTGTGTAGTTTTGGGCTGTACATCATGACTTTCATGAACTTTAGGTACTACTGACTTCACTGGCCTCTTCCTCCATAAAAATATCATTAAACATTACATATTCTGATTGTGTTGGTATAAAGACAAATATATTTATATTATATTTTAGTTTTTTTGACCTAAAAGTTTATTTTTTTGCTTCGATTCTAAAATAACTCCGAACATATTCATGGGCTTCTAAAAGTATTATGGACCCTAGATCCTGGGTTACTACTAGGCCTCATGGGTAAGTTGGTCCTGCATCTTCAGAGATGGCTGTAATTATGGAAAGAGGTTGAGGATTCAGGAATCCTGGTCTCAGCCAAATAATCTGATGATCATAATAATTTGATCTCAAGAAGAGTCTAAAGCAAGAATTGAGGCTACATAGCCTGTTAAAAATGTGTCTTCTAACAACTGTGAAGGGAAGAGAGTGTTTTTGTGTTATTCATCTTAGAAGACTAACACATCTTAGTAGACACTTGCCCTCTCTTCTTGTTCTCTTCTTCTGCCTTTTATCCCATAATCCTCCCATTTTTTGCCCCTACTCCTATCCCTTTTTAGAAGAAACTGCCCAGGAATGCCAACCTCCTGGTAGCAGTAGACTGCAGGCCAGCAGCCTCTGGCAGCACCTGGCTTTGACTGTTGGATGAGAAGCCTAGACAAGAATGTGCTGTAGTTTATTTGGGCATCACCTGATTTTTGACTTGGCCAAGGAATGCCACTGCCTTAGTGATTTGTAGAGAAAAGCAGATTGTTAGTAAGTTGTCACCATTCAACCCCTAACGTCGCCAAATTTGCCTCAACTTGGACCAGAGGTGATTCCATTTCTCAGGTTAATTTTGGGGAAAAAAGTCCTGGACTGGTAGGGAAGAGAAAGGTGGGTGGAAGTTTGAGGTGCAAGCTCTGTCAGATGTTTCTTTTTTTAAACACATACTCTCCTTCTTCTCTAATTATAAAGTCATGCGATCCACAGATGTTGGCTTGGCAAGTGTGAACCAGGCAGTCAGAAAAATGAAGCAGCAGAGTGTTCAGGGTGCCAGGTACTGGGGCATGAGTTTTCACGGAAGCAACACCTTCCCAGTTCACTGGTGAACAGTAAAAACATTTTACTCTCCATCCTCCTCCTTTTTTCTTCTGGGTTTTAGAAAAACGTTGGGTGGGAAAGTTGGGTTGGGCTGGGGAAAAAAGGAGAGAGTACCGCAAAGGTGTTTTTCTATAGAACAGCTGGGCCCTCTGTACCCTATCTTGTGTTTGGTTTGGGTTTTATAGGTCTACCGTTGAAATACATCAGCACTGGGTGCCAGAAGGATTGAAAAGTCATCTGGAATAAAGATAGGAGCTGAACATGACCTCATGGGAAGAATGTTGCTCAGGGGAGACAAGCGGGAAACTTACATAGATGTGGGGGGCTGACACACTGTTCCCTTTCCAGGGAAGGGTGGGCGGGGGCGTCCTGCCAAATGCTGGTAAAATGTTCTGAAAGGCAAATCTTACATGGCTTGAGCATTTGGAATTTTTTTGTTGGCTTCTTTCTACTGCCACATCTTCCAAGTCCTTCTTGGGTATAGGGAAGCTCTCTTCATTTCCTCGCAGGCTGTTAATTTCCTAATATGTAGCCTTTTGTCTCATTGACTAAATCCAAGAGGGGTTAGAAAATTAGAAACTTATTGTCTCAGAGTTAGTTCTGTGAAGACTAAAGTTCTACTGCCACAAGTCTAAGAACTACTGGATGTGAGAAGAGAGGCCTGGAACAGATCCTTCCCTAGTACCTTCCGAGGCAGGGTAGCCTGCTGAAATTTTAGTCTCAAACTTCAAGCCTCCACAAGCACGAAACAATACATTCCTATTATTTAAGCCATTCAGTTAGCGGTACTTTGTTATGATAGGCCTAGGAAGTGAATGTAAAACCCCTTTAACAAAGCAAGTGTCAGAATTTGTCTCCAGTGCCTTCTCTCTCTGTCTCTTTTGCAATATTTTCCCCCCAAGAGCATGAAGATAGCTCTGAGGGAGCCTGTTTGCAGGATTGTTACCAGTGGTTACAGTTCCATGCACACTCTGTATGTGGTTGAGGAAATTTTGCTAAGTTATGAAAATATGAGTATTTCAAAATAAATGGCAACATAAGTTCTGGATAAATATGTTCTTTATTTTTGAATCAGGAAAATCATTCGATAAAAGATTTGAAAAAAAATACTTTTACGTTTTCTGAGGCATTACAACAACAATTAAATGTACCCTACATTTAAATAATAGTTAGAAAGAGTGTAATTGGGCAATCTCAAGTTAGTCATTTACCCCTCTAAGTAATACCTCTATTTAAAAATTGATGGTAACAATAGTTTTCTGCTTATATAAAAGTGTTGCTTTTAAAAAAAACAAACTGAAGAATGTGAAAGACCTTTGTGAACTGTAAAATACTATACACTTATGTTGATGGTAACCAAATTTAAGATTGTTACTTTATTTATAATTTGTTCTCTCTTTTAAAATGAATTTGAGATTTCTTATAATGAAATATACCACTCTCTAAAGAACTAAAATAGGAAACAAAATACAAAATCACCTAGGGGAAAGAGAAAGCAAATATACCCCAAATTTTAAACTAAAATTGTGGGGTGGAGACTGCCTTAGCAAACAGCTAGATTACCATTCCTAGACTTCCTTGCAGTTAAATGTGGCCATGTGACGTGGGTCCTCATGAGTGGAAGTGCTACGTGCTACTTCCAGATCTGACTCATAAAGCTTCCCACTGAGAACTCCTTCATGCCATAACCCATTCACAAAGCATGGAATGGTGATGTGAAGACAGGGTGATCTTTTTTTTTTTTTTTCTTTTTTTGAGTTGGAGTCTCACTCTGTTGCCCAGGCTGGAGTACAGTGGTACGCTCACAGCCACCGCAGCCTTGAACTGCTGGACTCAGGGGTTTCCTCTGCCTCAGCCTTCCAAGTAGCTGCAACTACAGGCAGATGCCACTGTGCCCGGCTAATATTTTTTATTTATTATAGAGATGAGGTCTCATCAAGTTGCACAGGCTGGTCTCGAACCTGTGAGCTAAGGCAATCCTCTCACCTCAGCCTCCCAAAGTGCTGGGATTATAGGCGTGAACCTCCACGCCTGGCTGACAGGGTGGTCTTAGAAGCCACACTTGAATATGACAGAGCTCTGTTAGCCTTGACTGTCAGGAGAAGATCCTTTCTGTCCTCCACAAGGCAATCAGGAGCCTGTGTCCCAGGCTGTGTATGAGGGCGTAGTGAATGACCCCTTGTTTTCTTTTCATTTAATGGCAGGCTAGTCTACTATAACTAATATATATAGTTACTGTGTTTGAGTATCAAATTTAGCTTCCAACATTTCTGAATCACAAACTGCTAAAGTTAGAAGACATCTTAGAGAGCTAGTTTACTCATTCATTTTCCAAGTCATTACCTCTCTCTGTGCCCAATCCTTGAGTATCTCTAGATCGTCTACATGATTAAATTCAACATCCTTAATGTGGTTCACAACACGTGTTCCCATTTCTCCTTACTTTTCTACTTTGTTTCTTTTCACGCGTTTTCTTGCGGACCCTTCTCCAAATAAACAGAAAAACATTCTTCTGTCTTTATTATCTTTATCATATTTATGTTTCTTTTGCTCCCCCTAGACTGTTCTTTCTCTTTTCGTGCCTATTTTGAGATTAGCTCAATTGTCACCTCCTCTGGAAAGCATTTCCTAGTGATTCTTTCTCTCCTGACTGATTAGATAGCCCTCTTACAAGGACTTTTCAACAAGACTAAATAAAGTTCATTCACGACAGAAGTCTTTCTTTGAGACATCTTTGTATTTTTAGTTTCTAACATGGTACCTGGAATTTTTTACAAATAAGTGAACACATTATTTCAGCACATATTTACTGATTACTTTGTCAAGTACTGAGTACTTTTTCAGGTACTTTGTCAAGTGCTGGGGATACAATGGACATAAAAAATTGACAGGGCACATGCCTTCATGGAATATAGTCTAGCGAGGGAGACAGACATTAGTCAAATGCACAAATAAAAATACAGTGCTGATAAATGCTGCATACACACATATATCAGGGTTGACTTGTCAGCACTTGAGCAGGAGAAGTTTATGATTCAGCACTCAAAAATATTGCAGTTCTAGAACATTTAGAATTATGGACTCCCATAAATATAACCATAGCTGTCATGTATTGAGCCCTCATTATGGGTGAAACACTTTCAAAGTATTATCACATGAAGATCTCATTGAGTCCTCATGAATGCCTTATCGGGCATAGACTATTGAAGAACATGAGTATGTAATTATGATCTTCAGTTAAAACTCAACCAGCACCATCTATTTCAAAGTGTAGTAAAAAAAAAAAAAATGCATTGGAGACTCAGAAGGGAGAGTGTGAAAGGGTGGGGAAATGAAAAATTGCCTGTCGGGTACAATGTGCACAGGTGGGAGTGGTGGGTACACTCAAAGCCCAGACTTCTTTGCCACCATACAGTGCATCCATGTCACAAAAATTATTTGTACCCCCTAAAGCTATTGAAATAATTTTTAAAGAGGAAAGAAAATGAAATACCATGAAAAAATAAAGTGTAGTTAAAAATGGATTGGGAGAAAAAATGGATTGGGGAGGCTGGCAAGGTGGCTCACGCCTATAATCCCAGCACTTTGGGAGTTAGAGGTGAGAGGATTACCTGAGCTCAGGGGTTCGAGACCAGCCTGAGCAACATGGCGAAACCGCGTCTCTACAATAAATTAAAAAAATTAGTCAGGCATGATGGTGTGTGCCTGTGGTTCCAGCTACTTGGAAGACTGAGGTGGAAGGATTGCCTGAGCCCAGCAGGTCAAGGCTGCAGTGGCCATGAGTGTGCCATCGCACTCCAACCTGGGCAACTGAAACTCTGATTAAAAAAAAAAAATGAATTGGGGAATTGGTTTTCAAAATATTTGGACCTAGCTCTGATAACTAGTGTTACCTGGGAATTGAGCTCCAACTCACCTTATTCACAGAAAGAATTAAAAAATGTGAAGCATCTCAGATCTGGTGAAACTTCACTCTAAATCAATCATATCACTGGCATATGAAAAATGGGGATCTTAATTGTGTGAAGAGAGCAAATGATGGACAAAGAAGGAAAGAGAAAGAGAAAGAGAGACAAAAGGAAAAGAAAGAGGGAGGAGAAATACTGTAATTCTCAGGGGATAACCTTTCCTAGGCCTCCCCAAGTGCTCACAGTAATTCACAGATGGCAATGATATGACTGATTTTGAGGGATTATCTTTCAAAGATAAGAAGTGCTAGAGCTAGGAATGTTATGTGATCTACCTAAATTATAGAAAAATAAAAACTGTACAATGACCACTTGTATGCCTAATCCTGAATTATACCCCACATCTTTAAAACAAAAAATAGAATACTAAAGAAAGCTCTGTTTTCATACATATGGAAATCAATGTCTCACAGGAACAATAATAAAACATATATACATATAACAAATAGCAATAACAAATACATATGCAGATAATTTCAGCTATCTAAAAAAGCAAGCAGTCAAGTTTTTCAGGTAATGCCTATTGGGCTCTTAATTATCAAAGAGACTGTTTGGAATTTTATAATCATTCATTCATTCACATATGGGAGTGAGAAAGTTTCATAGGACATTGTTCTTGCTCTGGAAGAGAGTGAAGCAGATTGGCAAGCAAATGAAGAACAGTGCTAAGTGCTCTGAGAGAGTAGCTGTGAAGTGTTATGGAAATGCATATTTTATAACACTTAACATAAATTTCATAACATTTTCATAAATTTCCATGCATGATCATGAAAGACATTGATCAATAGATGGCTTTTGACTTGTGCCTTCCCCCCCTTTGAGTTTGAATTTCACTCTGTCACCCACGGCAGGAGTGCGGTGACACTGTCACAGCCTCAACACAGCCTCCACCTCCTAGGTTCTGGCAGTCTTCTGGCCTCAGCCACCCAAGTGGCTGGAACTACAGGCGCGCACTACCGCACCTGGCTACTATTTGGAATTTGTGTAGAGATGAAGTCTCGCTATGTTGCTTAGGTTGGTCCCAAACTCCTGGGCTCAAGCAATTCTCCTGCTTCAGCCTCCCAAAGTGCTGGGATTACAGATGTGTGCTACTATGCCCTGCTGACTTGGTTCCTTTAATATGAATGGAAATTTATGGAAAAGAGAGAGAAGGAGTGTGCAACAACTTGGAGGCATTACTGGGCATGTAGGGAAAGACCAAAGAGTTGAATAAGGTGGTCATAGAGGATGCTGGGAGTGTGGCAGTGGCAGTGAGAAAGGAGCTGGAGAGGAAGGTAGATCAGATCCTGAAAGATTTTAAAGGCTGGAATACACATTCAGAGGCTATCTTGTATATCATATAAAAAGAAGTTAATGAAAACATTTGAGGCAGGAAAGGGATGCAAACAGACTGATGTTTTCAAACGGAGCAGGAAGACAGGAAAGAATGAATGCTTTCAGAAGGATATTTTCTTTTTCTAATTTTATTTTAAAGATGTGGAGCAAAATTCAGGATTAGACATTGAAATATCCATTATGCAGGTACCTTTGTGGTTGAGGTGTGCTACCCACCTCCCCTGGCAGATTCCCACTACTGCCAATCCCATCCTCCCTGCCCCCAGCAATTTCCCACTACTGCCAACAGAAGAATATTATCAAGATAAATTTAGGGATAGTTTGGAACCTGGTAGCAAAAATAACTTTGGCAAGAGGAAAGATGATAAGAATGCTCTCCAATAGTGTAGCTATTTGTGGCTATTTCTTTCTTTCTTTTTTTTTTTATTGAGTTGGAGTCTCACTCTGTCGCCCAGACTGGAGTGCAGTGGCTGCTCCCGGCCACCGCAGCCTCGCCTGCTGGGCTCCGGCGATCCTTCCCAGCCTTTCAAGTAGCCAGAATTACAGGCATGTGCTACCATGCCCGGCTGATTTTTTGGTTTATTGTAGAGATGAGGTCTACGCTGCCCAGGCGGGTCTCGAACCCGAGGGCTCAGGCAATACGCTCACCTCAGTCTCCCAAAGGCGCGGGATTACAGGCTGAGCCACTGAGCCCGGCTACTTGTGGCTATTTCAGTGCAAGTTAGTTATAATGTTTACTGCATTAAAAATTCAGTTCCTTAGTCACATTAGCTACATTTCAAGTGCCATAGCCACAGGTGGCTAGTACTACCATACTGGATAACACAGACATAGAACATTTTCATTACCACAGAAAGTTCTATTGGATAGTATTGGACTAGATAATTACTTGGTTTTAAATTTAGGTGGTGAATGACCATGGCACTTATTAAGAATACAGGAGAATACAGGGAATACAGGAGAAAGAAAGTTTGAAAGAACAAGAAAAGGACTTCGGTTTGGACACACTGAGTCTGAGATGCTAATGGGTATCAAGTTGAAGATGTTGATTTAAGTCATTGGAAACTGGATCTGGAGCTCAGGAGAGTGGCAAGGGTTAGGGACAGTATTTCAGATTCTCCAATGTACAAGTGCGAGCTAAAGCCATGGAAGTGAGTGTGAGAAGAAGAACAGGAATATCCCACAGACTTCCCTCACTTGAAGTGGGGCAGAGGAATAGTAGCAGAATAGCAGTAGAAAAATGATACAAGGAGGACATCTGAAAAACCAGATACGAATTCTGAAAGTCAATGACAAATTGGGCTAAGACGTCCAAAGCCTTAGAGCACCAAAACAGGATTTGTCCTGAAACACTCTTTTGGCTTTGGAGGTCAGGAAGTCATTAGTAATTTTGCCTGGAGTAGTTGCAGTAAATGATGGAGAAGAAGCCAAATTGCAGCTGGGCTAGGATGAAATTGGTATGTGGGGGCGGATGGGTGGCAGAGGGGAGACACACTCTCCCTCCTTCAGGACATTTGGCCGTGAGGGTGGGAAAGAGAGGTAATTAGCTTGAGGGACAGGAAGGGATGAGGGGAAGTTTTTATTTTTTAGAAAGTGTGAAATTTGAATTTTTTTTAACTGTGAGGAAGGAGTGGGTGGAGTGGAAAAGTCTTACATGACCTCAGAGTGAAGGTATAATTCCTGAGCCAAGTGTCAGAGATAGTGGAAGAAAAGATGAGTTAGCTTTGGAGGGGGAAAAAGACATTTCTGTTTCTCAGAGCCAGGATGGAAGGAGAGAATGATTAATACTTGGGGTGGAGGTAAAGAAATTTGGAACTTCTGACCTCTTATTTTTGTAATATGTTTTAGACTCTGATCTATAGACCATACAGAAATGTTATATATATGGCTTATGTTGAGCCTTGATGAGATCCAAAGGTGTAACACCAATGTGCTACTCAATTCATATAATTTTGCATTGTGGGAAGTAAATGAGGTCCAAATGGCAGTCTTTCAGACTGGAATGACTTGAGTATGTTCCTTAGGCTAACACCTTACATGTCAGTGTCTTGGTTGGACTTCTATAGAACAGGTTAACAATTATCAGTTTAAAGTTGAATTTTGTGATAAGTGAGCACCAAGGATGACAAAGAAAATGAATAAATTCATTCCTGAACACATCACAATCAAACTGGCAGAAGTAAAGAAAACCTGAAAAATGAACAGAGAATAAAGAATCTTACCTATGAAGGCAGATAATTAGATTCGCTTGACAACAGACTTCTCTATGGCAACACTAGAGGCAAGAAGAGAAAAGAAAAAATTCTTGAAAGAATTTACCAGTTATACCTAAAAAATTACATGAGGATGCCCTTTGAGAATAAAAATGTAGGGCCAGGCACAGTGGCTCAAGCCTGTAATCCCAGCACTTTGAGAGGCCGAGGTGAGAGGATTACCTAAGCTCAGGGGTTCGAGACCAACCTGGGCAACTTGGTGAGACCTCATTTCTGCAATAAATCAAAAAATAAACTGGGCATGGTAGCGTGTGCCTGAAGTTCCAGATACCTGGAAGGCCGAGGCTGAAGTATTGCCTGAGCATAGCAGGTCGAGACTGTAGTGGCTGTGAGCGTGCCACTGCACTCCAGCCTGGGTGACAGAATGAGTCTCCAACTCAAAAAAAAAAAAAGAATAAAAACATTGAATTTAGAAGAAGGAATGAGACGCAAGAAGTGTGACAAAAAGTTTGGTAAACATGAAAATACCTAAATAATCGCTAATTCTATAAAATAAGAACAATACTGATTACATTGAAAGAAAAATACAAATGGAAGTAAAATACTAGCCTATAATAGCATGTAAAATTGGCAGGGTGTGGTTGGAGTGAAAAATTCTGAAGGCCTTTATTATTCAGGAAGAAGATAAATTGTTTCACATTTTGTTAAGTCAAATTATGTGTGTGGCAATTTAAGGGTAACCACTAAAATTATAGAAATAGAATATATAAAATTTAAGTTATTTCAAATCTGCAAAAAAAGAAAAAAAAAGAAAAGAAAACTTAAGCCAAGCAAAAGACTAGAAAAAGAGAATTGTAGAGAAATTTTCACATTGTGGCTACTGGCTTGTAAAATTTTTAGTATAAACATTTCTCACTATTCAATTGTCAATTATTTTGAGTATATGGGTTGAGGGAAAATGGAGAACACACAGTGTTTCTACATGCCTACTAAAATGCCAATGAACACATTGCTAAATGTTACTGTAACTGTTAGTTTGGAGATGAAATGTGCATATAAATTCTAATTGAATTCAGAGAAAACTATTAGAACTAAAGAGATTTTAGCAGAGTTTTGGGTACAAGACCAACTTATAAAAACCGGTAACATTTTCTTATGCCAGCAAGAATCAATTCAAAAATATAATAGAAATAAGATACCACTTATTTATTTTGAGTTGGAGTCTCACTCTGTCGCCCAGGCTGGAGTGCAGTGGCACACTCACAGCCACCACAGCCTCGACCTGTTGGGCTCAGGTGATCCTTCCACCTTAGCCTTCCAAGTAGCTGGAACTACAGGAGTGTGCCACCACACCTGGCTAATTTTTAAAATTTATTTATTGTAGAGGTGAGGCCTCACCATGTTTCCCAGGCTGGTCTTGAGTCTGTGGACTCAGGCAATCCTCTCATCTTGGCCTCTCAAAGTGCTAGGATTATAGGCGTGAGCCACCATGCCCAGCTGATACCATTTATAATACCATCCAAAATGAATAAATTTCTGGAAATCTACCTTATAAAGAAATCCCGTATCTTTGTGGAGAAATATTTAAAATCTCTTTAAAAACATCCATGAAGCTTTAAATAAGTGTATAGACTGATTTAATGCAGTAAAAATGTAGATTTCCCTCAAATGAATCTGTAAACTCAACATAATTCTAGTCAAGATTTCATTGATATGTTTTGAAAAAGTGGAAAACCTATTAACAAAATTTGTTTGGAAAAATAGAAGTCTGTGACTAGCTAAGACATGTTTGAAAAAGAAGAGCAAGGAGAGAAAATTCACCATACCAGATATTAAGACACTTGACAATGATATGGTTAAAAAATTTTGGTTAAGGAATGGATAGATAGATCAATTGTAGAATAAAAAGCCCAGAAATTGATCTGTATATTTTGAAAAGTGAGTAAACAGCTGACAGATAAAGTCACATATTTAAAAATGATGAAATAAGTTATTTTAGTGACATTAGGGAAATCCTCACTCTATGAAGAAAAATAACCCTGGAGTCCTACTTTGCACTGTATACAGAGACAATTCTGCAAGGATTACATACACTACTGCAAGTTAAATTATGAAGCTAATAAAAGAAAATATTTCTGTGACTGAGGAATGGCAACAGGCCTTTTATATAAGAAACAACAACAAAAAACCACAACACATCATTAGGAAAAATATGTTGAGTTTCACCATATTAAAATCAACGATTTCTTTTCAGTGGACATCATAGACAAAGTCAAGGGACAAATGAAAATGCAAAAAGACGCTGTACTATTTGAAACTATAAGTGGACTAATAGAAGGACATCAACCTCAACATCACTAGAAAACTAGTGAAAACATGGGTTAAGGATATGAATAGGCGATTTAAAGAGGAAAGGTCAAATGAATAACAAATTCATAAAGAGAGCTCAAATGCAGTAATCAGAGAAGTTACATTAAAGCTACAGGGAGATGCCATGGGAAAACTCTTAGGACAGCAAACATTACCAATGTGTATAGGAAGGTTTGATTAGAAAAAATTGTAAGAAAAAGAATGATTTATTTTTGCAGGAAGCCACAAGCTGTATGTAACTGCTTTTTGCTGAGTCACTTCCTGCTTCTTGTTCTCTTTTTGCAGGCTTTTACTTTGGTGGGTTTTTTCATTTAAACGTTGATGGGAACCAATTAGAACAATCTTGTAAGCCGATCAGCAAATAGGACATATGAATGAAGTAAGTTTGTCATACCTATATTAACCAATTAATAGCTAGGACACACAAATGAACTAACCAGGTAACTCAGTCAATGTATGACATGTAGTTGATATCTGGGAAAGTGATGTAACCTCTGGTAGTACCTAGCCTATGGGGAAACAGGGGAGAAACTTAGAAACTTGCATTTTAGCACTTAAATATTCTGGTTGAAACTGCTTCAGTGTGCCTGCTCATCTGAGGGACACCCATTCTTACAAGAGTGTTATTAAAAAAAAAAAAAAAAAAAAAGCTGCTTCAATCTACTGAGCTCTGAGTCTCCTTTTGTTTTTGGACAGCCCAGTCTGGAGGTGGGGGTGTCCCCTAGGACCCCCATTTCTAGCAATGTGGTGATACTTTAATGTTAAATGTTAATGTTTAATGTTCTCCTGTGGTGTGTAAAGTGGTATGGTCATTGTTTTTATGCCCCAAGGTCTAGCATATTCTTGAGTGTTAATCCAAGAGAAATTCTGAAAGATACTATTAACCCAAGAGAAATTCTGAAAGATACTATTAAGTAATATTAGCATATGAAATAATGTGTGTACTGGAATTGAAATATTTGAAGAGAGGAAATGGTAGGATAGGCTGGTCAGATATCGGTAACATTGTTATCCCCTCTTGGGTTTGAGTCTAAGAGGAGTCTTGAGAGACATCCTATCCATTTGGATAGGCCTGGGTTATATGTGCAGGTCTGTTGTCTGTTGTCTTTGACTTAAGACATATCTAACATGGTAAGGGAGGGCAAGAAACACAGGTGGAGGATGATGTGTAGAGAAATGAACCTGGGGGATTGTGTCTGATTCCACATTGTAGGAGATGTGAAGGCAGGGAGAGAACTGGAGGCATGGATCAGGATAAAGAGGCAGGGATGTGTGGGAACTTCCTGAGAACATGCCAGTGACTGGGCCCACTGACTTCAGCAGTAGGTGTCTACATGATGCTCCCATAACATCATGAAAGTGTGGAGTGACCAGCCACATTTCAACAGATGGAACTGAAAAATGCCTGGGGAACAAAACCAGATCCCACTACTTCATAGACTCAGGTAACAAGAGAAGGCATAAAGACTACAGATGAGGACTTTAAGTGCTCTTTCCTCTGACACTTAAAATCAAATGATTTTCCTCATACTGAGGCAGGCTAGCTAGCTTAGGCATAGGGGGAATGGGAGAATTACTGAGCCAAAGGTTAAGAGGTTAAAAACTTCCTGTGATTTCTAGCTACTATGGAAACTGACACAAACTTCCTGTGACATGAAACTGACACAAACTTCCTATGGCTTATAACTGACATGAAATTGACACACACAAAAACTAGATAAAAGCCAGTTCCTTACCCTCAGTGCATCTCCCTCTTGGAGATCACTCATTCTCCCCTCTCTGGGGCATGTACTTTCAGTTCAGATTAAGTTCTTTCCTTTACTTCTGGTGATTCATCCGTGAATTCTTTCCTGTGATAGAGTCAAGCGCCTGATCCTGGGTGTGGGTCAAGGATCACACTTCTTGGGAAGAGACTTCCAAATCCCTAAGAGTCAGCTGTGGCAACATGTTGGGCCTAACTGAGGAACACTGTCTCTCTTTTGCTGAGATGATCCACTCGTCATAAATACTAGCTGACAACATAATAGAGAGGAGAGAGAGGAAGATGAAGTTTTCTGAAAAGACTGAGAATGTACCCAAAAGTGAGTTAACCTGAAAGAGGAAGAGATGTCTTTAGTTTTTATTATTTTTAAAATTTTTAAATTTTTTGTGAGTTGGAGTCTCATTCCGACCGCCAGGCTGGAGTGCAGTGGCATGCTCATGCCCACCCCAGCATCAATCTGCTGGGCTCCGGCGAGCCTTCCACCTCAGCCTTCCAAGTAGCTGGAACTACAGGCGCATGCTACCATGCGTGGCTAATTTTTTTTTTTTTTTATTGTAGGGAGAGGTCTCACCAAGTTGCCTGGACTGGTCTTGAACCCTCTGGCTCAGGCAATCCACTTGCTGTGGCCTCCCAAAGTGCTGGGATTACAGGCTAAGCCACTGAGCTGGCCTGAGATGTCTTTAAATGAGAGATTAGCTCAGCTTTGAAGTAAGAAGTTATATTTCTCCCTGAGTATCTGAATATGAAGTTGGAGGCGTGACCTTGCTAGATTGCTGGATGCATTTTCATTGTATCAAATTAAGTATGTGATTCTTTTTCATGCTTGACCTAAACAGATGGAAATGCAGCAGAGCCAGATTACAGGATGATTCAGCGCAGGAAATATACTTTCACAAGGAAACCAGAATCAGAAGGCTGAGGTATTCATGTGTAATGGGTTCACTAACAACCGATTAAACAGAGGTCCTTGTGGGATAAAAGCAGCATCTGTGATTTAGTGCTAACAAGCTGAGAAACTTGAGTCAGTCTCACTCAGGTAATTTCAGGGCTTCAACAAAGGCTGATCATTCCCCCTGTGTCTCCACTTCTTCTTATCTCCTGACAGATGCTATCTTTTACTTTTCATTTTTTGGCTAAAGGCTTTATTTTCCATCAAAATGCATGCACCTTAATTTAACACTGGTGTAATGCTATTTTCCCAACCTTTTTTTGGTCTCTAAGTCTTCCTCTAGCTATTTCTCCCTACTGTGTTTCAAGCAAAGAGAATTTTCTGAGATAGTCGTTTCTTTTTCTTGATTAACCAAAGAAATAGAATTCCTGGTCTGCTTGAGCTCACTACTGCAGCTTTACTGCCTGCTACTTTTCAGGCCAAGCATCCTGCTAGCTCCAACTCTCCTCTTGATCAACTCCAAGAATTCCAGAATGGAGACATAGTGGACAGAGATGCTAGTGCAGTGCAGTATTGGAGAAAGAACATGAGTGGTTCTTGAATCAGAAGATATCATAGCTTTGTTTTCTCACTTAGGCCATCCATTTAACGGAGCCTCATTCATTTAAAAGAGATAATACAACTTCTTGCACTGTTTTGGGGAAATTTAGATGGTTATAGATACATAACAGTTCCTTGTATTTCATAGTGCCTGTCATAGTTATTCTAGTATCAAGAACTGTAAGATCATTATATGAAATCATTTATGTACACACATCTACTCACTGCAGCATTTCTAAGTACAAATAAAATAAGAAAAAGAAAAGCAGCAAAGGATTAGCTAGTTCTTTTTAGTAGCCTCTGATGACTCTCTGACTCAGCAATTTTTTTTTTTTTTTTTTTTGAGTTGGAATCTCACTCCGTTTCCCAATCTGGAGTGCAGTGGCACCCATGCTCATGGCCACCCCAGTATTGACCCACTGGGCTACAGCAATCCTTCTGCCTCAGCCTTCTAAATAGCCAGAACTACAGGTGCGCTCTACCATGCTCGGCTAATTTTTTGATTTTTTTTGTAGAGACAAGGTCTCGCCATTGCCTGGGCTGTTCTCCAACCTGTGGGCTCAGGCAATCCACTCACCTCGGCCTCCCAAGATGCTGGGATTACAGGCTGAGCCACCAAGCCTGGCCTCTGACTCAGCTTTTTAAGTCTCCAAATTTGATCATTATCTAGACTGTCATCAGGACTCGCACACACATGACAAAAAGATTTTTAGTAGCTATTTTCCCCTTAAGATCTTGTAAATCTTCCCTGTCCCAAGTATTTTTATAAGTTGGCGTCTATGTCTGCATCTTAGGTGCTGAGTTCTGACGATGTGCCAGACATTTTAGAACCTCCGTTGACAATCAAGTTGGGGAATAGAATCATGAATAGTAAATTTTCTTCTCTCTTTCTCTCTCTGTCCTCTGTCTCTTTCTCTCTCCGTCTCTACTCACTTTCCTCCCTTCTCAAATTTACACAATCCAGTTAGCCCTTTAGTCCTGTCCTTAGGTTCCCTGTTCTCTGTCCATGCAATCCCACACTCACAGTTTTCTCCTGCCTCATTTCCAGCACTCCCTCCTCCCCGGCCCCATCTCCTTGGTGACAAGAAGCAGTAAGAAGGCTACGTCATACGTTTGTGGATTTCTTTCTCAGAACAGGAATCTCCACATGGTAGGAACAGAAGGATAAGGGAAAAGCAGAAATGGGTATAGGAGACTAGCCCTGAATCTTTGGCATCTCATCTGCTGGGATTCCCTACTAATTCCAAGATTCCAAGCAGCTTTTAATTTCCCAGAAATTCAGTGGAGTAGGTGATGATGTCTAACACATCTTTCTGGGTCACTTCAATCAAGAGTGACTGGTACCATTTTCCTCCTCCTCTCCTCCTCCTTCTTGTTCAACTGATCTTACAACTTTTTAAGTTGTAAAAAGCTGATGGTAATACAAATTATTCCTGTTCATAGAAATGCAAATAGATTTTGATCAGTGAAATAAAATTTGTTCTGTCTTCTGGAGGAAGCAAGTACAGTATTATACCTATTAGCAAATTCATTTCAGCATTTCTGATTTACTGCATGTCTATTCTGTGAATTCTTTTTTGAACAATTTTTTGAGCTCTTATGAAGACTTTCATTAATTAACAATTTAAATAAAAATATTTGATACATGTTCACTTAAATTTAAATAAGAGTCATAATTTTAGTTCTTAAAAAATTATTTCTACAGAGTTTCATGGGTATCACTGAGACACTAACTGGACCCACATGACAAAACCAGTTTGACAGCTCTGTTGAAGTATGCCTCCTGGGCAGATTAAGGCCTCTTCTTGGTTTACAGAGAGAATTTTAACTTGTAATTAGAACTTGAACTTTACTCTCTGTTTGTTTAGCTTTCTTTTTCCTCTGATTTTGTGTTTTGTTTTTTATTTTGGTTTGGGCAAGGGCAATCAGTTATTTTCCCTTCTAGTGGCAACAATGATTGAGAATTTCATTTTATAGTCTGATAATTTGGCAATATCGGTGAATAGATGCTATAAATCTATTCACTATTTTTGTCTACTAATTTTTTTTTTGAGTTAGAGTCTTACTCTGTCGCCCAGACTGGAGTGCAGTGGCCGCTCCCAGCCACCGCAGCCTCGACCTGCTGGGCTCCGGCGATCCTTCCGCCTCAGCCTTCCGAGTAGCCGGAATTACAGGCATGCGCTACCACGCCCGGCTGATTTTTTGATTTATTGTAGAGATGAGGTCTCGCTGGCCAGGCGGGTCTCGAACCCGCGGGCTCAGGCAATTCACTCACCTCAGCCTCCCAAGGGCGTGGGTTTACAGGCTGAGCCACCGAGCCCGGCTTGTCTACTAATTTTACCTGTTTGAACCCAAATCAAAAACTCTTACTGAGTCTCCTTGCTTTTTATGGCAATATAGTTGTCAATAGGATTCTGTCCTCTTTTTAAAAAGCCAGGATATAATTGGTCAAATCAATCATATGACCAAGCCTTTACCTGCAATGTTTTATCAGAGAATGAATAGTTCTTTTCTCATTTAATCACATATGACCAATCACTTTAAGGAGCAAAGGTTGAATTTACTTATGTAGCTAAAGCCTACAACAAACACCTCAGGAAAACTAGCCCCAGGTTTTCAGGTGGTAAGAAAGATCACTAAGGCCAGAAAACTTATTAAATTTTGGAGAACTCAAGAAAATAACAATTCAACCAAATTTATGGATACCTGTTGAAATACAATTAATAATACTCTTGCAGTATGTTTATAAATAAACAGACCAAAGTTAATGAGACCAGTCTTACTTTGTGATCAAGATAATCTGAGATTATTATGCTCACAGGGGAGGAATATTCCAGGAAAAATAATACAAGAATTTAAAATGAGCGAGAAGAGATTAGCAGTTGTTTAGGTATCTGATACCTCCTTCTAGATCATCTGATTCTGAGATTCTGTACCTTTTATTGTCTGTAGCTCCTTTGCTACACTTAGTTGTAGAAAACTGATGGTGGCTCCTGTTCACAGAAATGCAGTGAAATTTTGTCCAGAGAAGATGCGATTGACTTTACTCCATGCATTTTTAGATTTCCTATTCCTGAGAAAATTTATTTTAGTATTCCTGATTGTCTCTGTGTATCTATTTGAATTCTCTTTTGAAGCAGTTATTTTATATATTATTGATTCCCTTATTAAATAACCAGTTAAATGTGATTTTGTTAACTTTATATTTGTATGAGAGTCATGATCTTACTCTTGAAAAAATTAACATAACCAGTGAGGAGGGGGTTTAATATAGTATTTATGGTTGGTTTAGCCCTTGTTTTATCTATCTTTAGCTTTCTAAACAAGGAGGCTTTAAATAAGGATAAAAAGTAAAGCTGATAGTTACTAGAGAAATTTTGATGAATTCTTTATTAAAATTTCTCTCAGAAATAGAGAAAATGAAAAGTACGAACATGAGTTACAAATGCTTTTCTTTTCTTTTTTTTTGAATCAGAATCTTACTCTGTCACCCAGGCTGGAGTGCAGTGGCACAGTCATGGCCACTGCAGCCCTGACCTGTCGGCCTCAGGTGATCCTTCCACCTCAGCCTTCCAAGTAGCTGAAACTACAGGTGTGCACCACCACGCCCAGCTATTTTTAAAATTTATTATAGGGAGGAGGTCTTGCCATGTTGCCCAGGCTGGTCTCCAACCCCTGAGCTCAGGCAATCCTCTCACCTCCACTTCTCAAAGTGCTGGGATTACAGGCGTAAGCCACCGCACCCAGCAACAAATGCTTTTCAAAGTGAGGTAGTTTCCAGTTCTTTGTTTAACCAATATTTCAGTTGATAGACCCTTAAATAAATTTTAGTGATAGATTACTGTATCAGTTTCCTAGGGCTGCTACAACAGAACACCACAACTGGGTAGCAGGACCATGCTTTCTCTTGACTCTGTAGAGGAGAATCTTTCTTTACTTCATCTAGCATCTGGTGTTTGCCCACAATCCTTGTCATTTCTTACCTTGCAGATGCATCACCCCAGTCTTTACCTCTGTCATCACATGGCTCCTTGTATGTCTTCAGATCATCTTCCCTCTGTGAGTGTGTCCAAGTCCTCCCCACCACTTTTTAAAATAAGGGCAGCAGTAGTATTGAGTTAGGGGCCCACCCTACTCCAGTATGACTTCTTAACTAATTATATCTATGACAACTTATTTCCAAATAAGGTCACATTCTGAGGTACTGGAGGCTAGAACTTCAATGTATGAATTTGGGTGGGTTGAGAGGAAGGATACAATTCGACCATAAAAGGAGAAAGTCAGAATTCTAGTGGAAAGAGATTACTAATTGATAACCAGAGAACTGATCAAGGATCTTGATAATTTTACATGTGCTTCTCTGTTTTCTTTTAGACTCTGAGTCAATACAAATTGGGGGTCAGATGTGTCCCTGGGTATTCATCCTGGTTGGACAGCTATCTACCAGGTAGGCCCATCAGAAGTGTAATTCTATTTTCAGAGGTGACTTGTGTGGCGGTCACCTTTGGGGTAAAGGCAGTGGTAATGTTTGGGTCAGCCAGAAGGAGAGGTGGGTGAGTTCAGATTCAAATCGAAAAGGACCTTTCTGCTCTGGATTTGCTTCCCAACACATCACAGAAAGTAATTTCTATTGGACTTGGTAAAGCACCTTCTCTCCCCACAGCATGTGACCCTCTCCTTCCAGAGTCACAGATTTATGAGTTTTCCTGTTGGTTTCTTTATTTTCATCTCCCTAGTTGCTCAGAGGAAAATCAGGATAATTCTGAAAGTAGAACTTTCAACCCAAGCTCTTTTACTGCTCTTAGGTTTGTGGTTTTGAGTATTACTCATACCATTTACACCCACAAAGTAAGCTTGAGCCGCTGAAATGTGGTTATTAATTAATCAATTAATCTAAGTAAATCCTTCCCTGTTAGACAGTTCTTGTCTCGTCTTTTCAGTGAGTTTGAAACCAAGTTTCCAATAATTTCTGATCATGAAGAATCCTCTGGCTTAGGACACACCGTAGAAGAGTTCATGGAAAGCTCCTGGTGTTAACGTCTTTCCTGGCGGCATTCCAGGTGGTTTTAAATCCCGATGTTTGCTTTGGCTTTCCCACATTACCTCTTTATGTGGGTGTTACAGGAACCTTCCTCTCAGTGTCCAATAAAACCCACCCCTTTCCTTCTCAATCTTGCTACAAAAGGTTGGAAAAAACCTGGTGGTGATCTTGCTTTAATTTAAGGCCACATGATAGACAGAGGCAACCAGGAGGATGCAGTTAGGTGTGGTCATCATTTTTCACACTGAAATCTTCCAGTGAGAAACAATCAGGAAAGAGTTCCTCAGAGAGAATGTTCCTTTACCTAATGAGCATTTGGAGGAAATATGAGTCCCATGAGAATTTGAGGTTCACCTAGCAGTTTAAGAAAGGATTAGCAATCTGTATGTGCTAAGAGCCAATGGCAAAAATAAAGTTATTTTTGCATTGTGGGTGGTCAAATGTCCATGAAGCTATGGAATTGTCTGATGGATGTATACAGCAAGAAGGAAAGACAAGGAAAAGATATATTCTAAGCAGACAACTGTGCTACAGACCATTCAGGCAGGCACTGAGCACTGATGGGATTGTCCAAACGAAGAAAGTGCCACACTCAGAACCCAGAGTTGGGGCTCTTGTCTTTGTTCTGCTTCTCACCAGTTGGGGACTGAGTGCATTCCCTTAGCCTCTCTGAACCTCAGTTTCTTGAACTCACCACTCTTCACCATTTGCTCTGATTCAAAAAACTGTTCCACGGGTCTCTTCTGTGACTTGAGAGCGATTTTGACTAAAATTTTGTTAAAATACACATACATGTTGTTGGGTCTTTTTAGTACCGATATTAATCCTGCTACTGGTATTGTATAACAGGAGCAACTTTGTGGTGGGCATCTTAGTCTGAGTGCTTTATTTCTGTTACTTTCTTTAATCCTCACAGTGGTTAAGGGAAGATGTATTATTACCATTCACAGCTGGATAGTAAAACCTTAGGTAGATTATTAAAGTGTCCAAGTGGAAATAGACAGTTACAAAGCACCTAGCCAATGAACAGGGCCAGTGGAAATGGAACTCATCTAAGTTGGTGGGATCATAAAAGTGGGGTAGGTTTCTGAAGGGGTGGGCCAACATGTGCTCCTTTGCTAAGGGAAAGGGCAGAAGAAGGCATTTGGGGGACAGAGGAGGCTGCTGAGCACTTCAAAAAGAGCCAAAAAAAAAAAAAAAAAAAAAAAAGAAAGAAAGAAAAGAAAAGAAAAGAAAAAGAAAAAGTATAGAAAAAGAAGGTGCTAGAAATAATATTTTATTTACTGAAAATTGTTCTCACTGCCTTCTTCAGAATTTTTAAAATAATGCATACACATTAAAGAATAATTAGACTGCACGGTCAACTTTAAGGAACTGAAAAATATACATATTATAGACCTTCTACCATCATTATTTTATTAATGCTTATTACCTTATAGTTTTTGTCTATTTGGTGATTGCATTTTTCTCAAGTTGCAATCTGTAATCAATTGCAGACACCTTCTCATGTGTTTAAACAGTCTTTATCATTGCCCTTTTACATGGTGACATAAATTCATTATATTTTAATATATATAATGAATTCTCTTTATGGTTGGATATTGAAAGGCATACCCTTGTATGGGTAATTTGAACTAGATTCTTCATAGATGGTACTTTGATGCATTATATTTAAGGGAGATATGGTTTCTAGGAGCAACCATCTTGGGTTCCATAGACATATGAATTTGTTAGAAATGAGAGTTACGCAGTATCTATGCCACCAGCCATTTGTAGAAGATGAATATTAGAAAGTTGATAACAGGAAATTAGATTTCTTAAAAAAAAAAAGATAGGTGTGAAAAGAGTTCTTTGGGTGTCCAGGAGGGTCAAAGAGTAATTTCAGGTATTAATGGAGAGATTGGTGCCTGTACTTCTCAATGTTCATTAGTGAATATATTTCTGTCTTCTGGGTAAGATGTATTCAACATGGTCTATGTGAAACAAAACCAGAATTTCAAGTAGAAATGCAATAACTTTAAGAAAACTTTTTTTGGCACTAAAAACTCACACATGTACTTTTATATGCTGCAAAGATGAAAAAGAAAGTTACAATTCTGCAGCATTGAGGCCACGGCTATAAAAAAATTAAGGTTTTAAACCAGATTTGTGAGAATAAGAAAATATGTGTTATGGTATGCTCAATGCTATTCTATACAGTACTTTTTCATGCTGGCAAGTGTTCTACTTCTGCCAATGTGAACAATTGTTTTTGCTGGCAAAAACAGTTCAAATAAAACGAGAAGCAAGCTACCATTCCTTAACACAGTAAAATCGAACATTTTAAAGATTTAATGGAAATTATTTGCACATGTATTTTATTGCTATTTAATGGAAGTAGTAGGAATTCCATGAAAATTTATGTTTATGACAAAAGTAAACTATAAGGGTATTTTAAAGTTACAAGTATAATAAATAGGAGGTGAGTTAGAAAAAAACCCATATTTATCTATTTAAAAAACATTATTATTGTTAGTTTTAGTCTTCTCTCACCCTCATAGACTAGGTAAGAGCCTGGAAAAGACAGGGTGAGTTGTCTACCAAATATTCATTCACTTTTTCTTGTTTAAGAAACTGAACTTTGCTCATTGTATCCATGGGTCGAGCTAAAATTCTTCCCCAGATTTGCTTGCAGTTAGAAGTAACTACATGACATTTTCAGCTGATGAAGTCATTGAAGAAATATGCTACATTTTACTCCTTTACTTTTTTTTTCTTTTTGGTTTGCCTGAAAAACAGACAGTGAGGCAGAAGGTAATGGCCAAGCCGAGACCATTTCAGAGCAAGGATGAGAGATGAAGTCCCATAAGAGTAGAGAGTGATGGGAGGCTGAAGTGAGAGGATCTCTTGAGGTAAGGAGTTGGAGACCAGCCTGGGAAACAGAGTGACCCTGTCTCCGAAAAAGAGTAAAAAAATTTAGACAGGTGTGGTGGTACATTTGTAGTCCCAGCTACTTGGGAGGATGGCTTGAGTCCAGGAGTTTGAGGTTACAGTGAGCTATGATTGGGCCACTGCACTCCAGTCTGGGAAACAAAGCAAGACCTGACCTCTAAAAAAAAAAGTGGAGAGTGAGAAGGAAATAGATCCTCTATCTGTTGGGTTAAGCCACAGTTATCAGATTTCTATTACATGCAGTACTCATAAATGCTTAACAATGCAGAACCCTTGCCACATCCTATTTTTGTATTCCATACTTTTATTTACAAACTAGCCATTATGGTAATGATGTGCTTAATGTTTTCTTCCTCAAATCCTCTGAGCTATTAATTACATTCATGAGCTAACATTTGTAAAGCATTCCCTCCTTCTTGTCAGTTGTATTTAATGCCTAATAAGAGTCTGACACAATATGTGCTTTTTTTTTTTTTTGAGTTGGAGTCTCACTCTGTCGCCCAGACTGGAGTGCAGTGGCCGCTCCCGGCCACCGCAGCCTCGACCTGCTGGGCTCCGGCGATCCTTCCGCCTCAGCCTTCTGAGTAGCTGGAATTACAGGCACATGCTACCATGCCCGGCTGATATTTTGATTTATTGTAGAGATGAGGTCTCGCCTGCCCAGGTGGGTCTCGAACCCGCGGGCTCAGGCAATCCACGCACCTCAGCCTCCCAAAGGCGCGGGATTACAGGCTGAGCCACAGAGCCCGGCTTATGTGCTTTTAATAAGTAGATATTTCCAGATAATCGGAGAGTTGTCTTGATTGACTTCAAAATGTAACACACACACATGCACGCATTTCTTTGTATAAATGTGCGTATGTACAAACATTCTATATACTTATAATTATAAACGTGTTTTTAAATATTTGTATGAATTTAAAATACTTAACATTAAAGAATTACTCTGTGAGAGTACCACTATGTATTTCCTTTCAAACTAGAATTTGTATATTTTTGTAATAATGGATATTTGCAATGAACTCTAAGATCTTGGGAGAAACAAAGAAGACAAGGTGAGTTGTCTACCAAATATTCATTCACTTTTTCTTGTTTAAGAAACTGAATTTTCCTCAGTGTATCCATGGGCCCAGCTAAAATTCAAAGAGCGCTGAGGTAGCTGAGAGAAAGATAAAGAAACTGATTGACTTTAGATTCCTTTTAGCATTATTTTTCAAGTCACAAAACAAAACACGAAACATTTTAAATTCAAATAAGCTTAGAGGAATGTAGCATATTATACCATCTTTTTCCTGGTGGTTCATGGGCACATTGAAGTTGCCTACAGTCAAGAAATCTGTTTAATGTTGTTTAATTCAACATTTCCCAGTCTATGTGATCATAAAACACTTCTATTCAAATTGCATCTATTAGTACATAGTGGAAATACAGATGTGTGATACACACTCTGGGAAACCATGCAATACAGGGATCAGAAAGATGACATATCACCACGATTATTTCATATTATAAGACATAATAGCTTACAACATTTGTGGGCACCCCAGTTTACAGCTGGTCAATCAGAAGCAGAGGTCACAACATAGGCCTTGCAATTGGCATCTGGTGTGTGTGGCGGGGGTGCCGTTTTGTGGGACTCACCTTCAACCGGTGGGATCTAACACTATCCTTAGGTAGACAGTGTCAGAACTGAGTTAAATTATAGGATACAAAGTTGGTGTCAGCTGAAGAATTGATTGATAGTTGCTGGGGGAAATTTTCTGCACATTTTGGTGACCAGAGGTGAAGTGTTCTGTGTTGACTGTATAAGAGAAGAAAAAATACTTTCCTCCCCTATATTTCCTACAAAGGAAATACCTCTTATGCCCTAAGTTAGAACATTTCTCATGCGCTTAGTAGTTAATGTAGTAATCTTCATGATAGTATGAAATAAAAACCTTTAACATCTTTCAAAAGAAAAAAAAGTAAGACCTATGACTTCTGGAAAAATAAAGAAAATTTAAGACTTTTTGCAGAAGACAAAAATACCTTTTTTTTTTTTTTTGAGTCATAGTCTCATCCTGTCACCTAGGCTTGAGTGCAGTGGCACAGTCATGGTTCACTGCAGCCTTGACCTCCTGGGCCCAGGCGATTCTTTTGCCTCAGCCTCTCAAGTAGCTGGGACTACAGGTATGTTCCACCGTGCCTGGCTAATTAAAAAAAATTTTTTTTGTATATATAAGATCTTGCTATGTTGCCCAGATTCTCTCGAACTCCTGGGCATAAATGATCCTCCTGCCTTGGCCTCCCAAAATGCCGGGATTACAGAAGTGGACCACCATGCCCAGTCAGAAATACCTATTTTACCATGAGATTGAGACATTTACGTTGTTCCTCATTTTATCTCTGGCAACCAGAGTACCTATGTCTAATCCACAGGTACTGAATAAATATTTATTGGAGAATGGAAGGTTTGATGGAAGGAAGGCAGAGAGAGAAAGAGAATCCTATGGGAAACCAGCATTCCAGAGAAACATTCTGGGAAAGCTATCCAAAAACCATGATTTTCTAAGCTTTCTGGTGACTTGAATATGCCTCACAAACTTAATTTTCTCCAAATTATTTGAACTTCTAAGGTTTTTTTTACTCTAATGATATAAAATATGTGAACTTGATAGCTATAAATCAGAATCTTTCTTATCATAGTACTCCAATCAACCACTACCAATTTACTGGGGTAGGCAAGAGAGTTAAAACTTGATTGCTATCTCTAATATAAGCCTTTAAAACTTTTTCCTGGTCAAATATATTAGACTTATTTCATAATCACCAGCCTCATCTCCCTAGCATTATCTGAAGAGAGATTATCTGCCTTTTTTCCTCTCAAAAATACTAATGTGTTGATTTGGAAATGACCATAGTTTCTTTGATATTCCTTTCTTTAATAGATGAAATCTAATTTACCTTCCCTTGAGTGTGGGCTGGAGTAGACTTAATTAATTTCTTCTAATGAAAATAATATAATGGAAGTGATGGTGTGAGACTTTGAAGATAATTTGAAAAGCATTGTGGCTTCTCTCTCTCTCTCTCACACGCACACACACAATTCATTGTGGAGAAGGCTAGCTGCCGTGATAGGAGGAGCCCATGTGGCAAGGACCTGAGGCCTCCTGCAAGCATCTATGTGAGTGAACCATCTGGTATTGGCTCCTTCAGCTCCAGTCAAGCCTTCAAGTGAGACTTCAGCCCCTGCCAACCTCTTAACTACAACCATATGAAAGAGTCTGGGCCAGGACCACCCAATTAAGCCACTCCTGAATTTATTTACAGAAACCAAATAATACATGCTTATTGTTTTAAACTACTAACTTTGGGGAGTAAATTATCCATGGTTTCAGACATCCATTGGGGGTCTTGGAATGTCTTCTCCTTGTATCAGAGGGGTCTCCCATAAACTTTTATTAGAACACAGTCATGCTTATTCATTTACATATTGTCTATGTCATTGTAGCTGTTTTTGTGCTACAATGGCAGAGTTGCATAGTTGTGACACTATATTTTTTTCCTATATATACATGCCTATTATAAAGTTTAGCTTATAAATTAAGTACAATAATTGACAATAATTACTAAAAATAAAAAACAACAATTATAACAATATACTCCACAATTTTATGAATAGAAGAGCCATTCTTACTGTAGATCTTAACAACCTCAGCATGCAATTTTTTAAAGTACAGAAATGGGATTCAAATTAAGATGGCAGCTAGAGTATGTTTCTCCCACAGAATAAACCAAGGTAGAGTTTTTGCTGTACCCAGAGAAGAATGGGACCAGCACATTTCATGACTCTTCCAAGAAGCGATTAATAAACAGAGTAAAAAGAAGAGAAAAATCCATTGACCTGGGCTGGAATGAGCCAAACTCTTGTCTAAACCACCACAGTCCACTGGTGGCCTCTGGAACAGTGGGGAAGGTGAGTGAGGGGATTCAGGAGTTCTGTACTCCTGCTGCTGACTTGGTGGGCACCCCTGAGGCTTGCAGGTCTCTAGTTCCTCACAGAAAACTGTCTAACCCACAGCTGTGCTATGCTGAAACCCACGGGGTGTGGTACAGAAAAACAGAAAGCTTTGAGCAATGCCAGCCACCATTTCCCAGGAACTCAACCTTGTAGGCAACCCAACTGCTTTCTAGCTGACCTAGGAGGGGACAGGCCCCAAGGACTAACAAGCGCAGCGAGCTCCTAGCTGGGTAGGGTTGTCATGACAGCACCTGATGCCCTGAGGAGGGCTGCACTTTGACATTCACAAGGCCGACTGCTTGAAGCCAAGGAGGGAAGCCAGGTGAGATGCATTGCCATAGCAACCCCTCACTTTCCAGGTAAAAGCTTCTGTATCCACCCTGCAAAACAGTATTACCCCAGTGACCTGGGACTCCCTCCTAATCTCCACCGGAATGGCCAAGAGTGCATGCTTGTGGGATGCTTCAGCTTCTTTCTCCTCCACTCCTCTTGAAGGTTCAAAACAGACAGAGAACTTGGGTAATTCCCAGATCCCCACCTTCCACCTCGGTTTGCTGGGAACATCCTTGGAGCAACCTTCACCAAGGAGAGACCCTACAGCCACCATTGCAGCTAGCTTTTTCCCACAAGTGCCACCTCCTGGTTAGAGATCAACATTACAGCCTACCACAGTAGATACAGTACCTCAGCTTTGGGGAAGTCTGATCCCAGACCCCAACTAACACCACTTTCCAAACCACTCTGGCCACTCAGGATGCTGTGAGCCGGTGCAGGCACCCAGTGCAAGACTGCTACAGCTGGCGATTGAGAAACTCACCACACCACAACTATATAACCAAGGGAACCTGACTGTGCCTACATCAGCCCCCTGACAACCTCAAAAATGATCTACCCAAATGAGAAGAAACCAGAAAAATAATTCTGACAATATGAAAAAACAGAGTTCTCTCATACCCCCAAAAGACCACTCCGACTCTTCTGCAACAAACTCTAATCAAACTGAAATTTCTGAAATTCAAGACATAGAATTTAAAAGTTTGATTATAAAATTGGTCAATGAACTTCAGAAGAACATTGAAAACCAAAATAAAGGAAAAAAAAAAAAACTATTCAGGACATGAATGAAAACTTATCCAAGAGATAAACACCTTAAAAAAAGCTGAAATTTTGTAAATGAAAGAATCATTCAGGAAAGCACAAAATACAGTAGAAAGTTTTAACAGTATTCTAGAACAAGAAGAAAATATCCCCAACTTGAAGACAAGGTTTTGGAATTAACCAATCCGACAACAATAAAGAAAAAAGAATCAAGAGAATAGAACAAAGTTGCTAAGAAATGTGGAATTATATAAAGTGTTCAAATCCAACAATCATGGGCGTTCCTGAGGAAGAAGAGAAGTAACAGGTTTGGAAAAGCTATTTGAGGAATAATAGAGAAAAACTTCCATGCCCTTGCCAAAGATCTAAACATCCAGATACAAGAAATTCAAAGAATGCCCAGAAGATTCATTGCAAAAAGGTTATCCTCAATATGTATAATCATCTGGTTACACAAAGTTAATTTGAAGGAAAAAAATTTAATAACAGTGAGATGAAAGCACCAAATAATTTACAAGGAAAAATCCATCAGACTAACAGCAGACTTCTCAGAAGAAACCCTACAAGTCAGAAGGGATTGGAGCTCTATCTTCAATCTCCTCAAACAGAACAAGTCAACCAAGCAGTTTGTACATTGCAAAACTAAGTTTCATAAATGAAGGAAAAATGAAGTCTTTTCAGACAAGCAAATGCTGAGGGAATTTGCCACAACTAAACTGGCTGTATAATAAATACTCAAAAGAGTTCTAAGTACTGGAACAAAAGGTTGAAATATGCCAGTAGAAAAATACTGGAAATCATAAAGCACACAGGACCAACACAATAGAGAAAATAAATAAAGAACTAAATAAATAAAGCAGCCAGTTAGTGACCAGTATGATTAATGGAATAGTACCTTACATATCATTAACTCTGAACATAAATGGTCTCAATGTCCCACTAAAAAGATATAGACTGACAGACTGGAAAAGAAAACAACCCCAAATATCTGCTGTCTTCAATAGACCCACTTAACTCACAAAGACTCCTATAGGCTCACAGTAAAAGGGTGGGGAGAGATATTCCATGCAAATGGAAACTAGAAATGAGCAAGAGTAGCCATTCTCATATCAGATAAAAGAGACTTTAAATTAACAACAGTAAAGAAGACAAAGATGGCTATTATATAATAATAAAGGGATCAATCCAACAAGAAGACATAACAATTTAAAATATATATGTGCCTAACACCAGAACCCTGAGCTTTATAAAACAAATCCTACCAGATAAAAAAAAGACAGCAATACAATAATAGTGCAAGATTTCAACACTCCACTGACAGCAATAGACACATCATCAAGGTAGAAAGTCAACAAAGAAACATTGGCATTAAACCAGAGTCTAAAGCAAATGGAACTAACAGACATCTACAGAACATTCTATCCAAACTGCACAATATACGTTTTTTTCTCATCAGTACATGGAACATTCTCTAAGACAGACATTTGATAGACTGCAAATCAAATCCCAATAAGTTAAAAAAAAACTGAAGTAATATCAAGCAACTTCTCAGACCATAGAGGAATAAAACTAGAAACTAGTTTCAAGATGAGCTCATAGAAGTTAAACAATCTGTTCCTGAATGATCCTTTTGTCAATGAGAAAATCAAGACCGAAAATTAAAAAAAATTCTTCAAAATGAATGACAATAATGAGATAAGTTATTGAAGTCTCTGAGACACAGCCAAAGCTGCGCTCAGAAAAAAAAGTTTATAGCACTTAAGGCCTACTTTAATAAGACTGAAAGATTGTATATCGACAACCTAACATCACACCTCAAGGAACTAGAAAATTATGAACAAACCAAACACAAAGCTAGCAGAAGAAAAGAAATAACAAAGATCAAAGAAGAATTAAATGAAATTGGAATTTAAAAAGATACAAAGGATCAGTGAAGTGAAAAGCTGTATCTTTGAAAACATAAACAAAATTGATAGACCACTAGCAGGATTAATTAAGAGAAAAGACTCAAATGATCTTAATTAGAAATAAAAAATGGAGACTTTACAACTGATACATCAGATATTTCAAAGATCATCTGAGGCTATTATGAACACCTTTATGCAAACAAACTAGACAGTCTGGAGGAAATGGACAAATTCTTGGAAACATACTATCCCCCAACCTTGAGTCAGGAAGAAATAGAAGCCCTGAATACACCAGTGACAAGTAGAAACAGCAAGATTGAAACAGTTGTTAGAAATCTTCTAACACAAAAATGTCCAGGATCTGAAGGACTCATAGCAGAATTCTACCAGACCTTCAATTAAGAACTGGTACCAATTTTACTTAAGCTATTCCACAAGATTGAAGAGGAGAGAATACTCCCCAATTCATTCATTCTATGAGACCTGTATGACTTTAATGGCAAAGCCAGGAAGAGACACAACAAAGAAAGAAAGCTACAGATCAATATCCCTTATGAGCATAGATGCAAAAATCCTCAACAAAATATTAGTAAACTGAATTCAACAGCACATTAACAAAAGTAATACACCACAGCCAAGTGGGGTTCATCCCAGCAATGCAAGAATGGTTCGGTATACACAAGTCAATAAACATAATGCCACATAAACAGAATTAAAAACAAAACCCATATCATTTCAATAGATGCAGAAAAAGAATTTGACAAAATCTAGAATCCCTTCATGTTAAAAATCCTCAGCAAAATAGGCACAGGAGAACATTCCTCAAAATAATAGAAGCCATGTATGATAAACCCACAGCCAATGTCATCCTGGATGGAGAAAAGTTGAACACATTCCCCCTCAGAACTGGAACAAGGCAAGGATGCCCACTTTCACCACTTCTATTCAACATAGTGCTGGAAATCCTAGCCAGAGAAATCAGACAAGAAAAAGAAATAAAGGGTATCCACATTAAAAAGAAGAAATCAAACTCTGTATGCCAACAATATGATCTTATACCTAGAGAATCCTAAAGACTCCTCCAAGAGACTCCTGGACTTGATAAATGAATTCAGTAAAGCTTAAGGATACAAAATTGACTTGTACAATCAGCGGCACTACTATATACCAATAGCAACCAAGCTGAGAATCAAATCAGTAATTCAATTCCATTTACAATAGCAGCCAAAAAGCTAAAATACCTAGAAATATATTTAACCGAGGTGAAAGATCTCCTAAAAGAAGAATTACAAAACTCTGATGAAAAAAGTTGCAGAGGACACAAACAAGTGGAGAAACATCCCATGCTCATGGGTTGGAAGAATCAACATTGTTAAAATAAACATATTACCCAAAGTAATCTACAAATTCAATGCAATCCTTATCAAACTATCAATATCATTTTTTTCAGAATTAGAAAAAACAATCTTAAAATTCATATGGAACCAAAAAAGAGCCAAAATAGCCAAAGTAATCTTTTTTTAATTTTTAATTTTTTTAAATTTCAGATCTTTCTGAAACTAATTTGGTAGATCAGGGGTTTTGCATCACCCATCCATCCATAGAACTTCCTCCCATGTTGAAAGAAGTGAAACAAAGATCTCAAAGCTGACCAGAAGTGCATGGTCGGTGAACTCCTCTACCAAAGCAATCTTAAGCAAAAAGAACAAAGCTGGATGCATCACATTTTCTGACTTCAAATTATACTACAAGACTGTAGTAACCAAGCAGCATGGTACTGGTACAAGGGCAGACATGCAGACCAATGGTACAAAATAGAGATTCCAGAAATAAAGCTGAATACCTACAACCAACTGAGCTTTGACAAAGCAGTAAAAAAACATACACTGGGGAAAGGATACCCTATTCAACAAAGGATTCTGGGAAAATTGGATGTCTACATGCAGGAAAATGAAACTTGATCTCGATCTCTCCCCATATACAAAAATTAGCTCAAGATGAATAGGAGACGTAAATGTCAGACTTGGAACCATAAAAATTCTAGAAGAAAACCTAGGAAGAATTCTTATGAACATCAGCCGAGGGAAATAATTTATGGCTAAAACACCAAAAGCAAATGCAACTAAAACAAAAAAAGAAACAAATGGGACTTAATTAAACTGAAATGTTTCTGCACAGCAAAAGAAATAATAAAGAGAGCAAATGGGCAACCTACAGAATGGAAGAAGATATCTGCAAACTATACATCTGAGAAAGAACTAACATCCAGAATTTCAAAGGACTCAAACAAATCAGCAAGAAAAAAGCACATAACATTATTAAAAAGTGGACAAATGACATGAACAGACATCTCTCAAAAGAAGATATACAAATGACCGACAACCATGAAAAAAATGCTCAACATTGCTCATGATCAAGGAAAAGCAAGTTAAAGCCACAATGAGACACCACCTTACACCAGTCAGAATGGCTATTATTAAAAAATCAAACAACAATAGATGCTGGCATGGAGGCAGAGAAAAGGAATGCTTATACACTGTTGTTGGGAGTGTAAATTAGTACAACATCTATGGAAAGAGGTACAGAGATTTCTCAAACAACTAAAAGATCTATCATTCGATCCAGCAATTCCACTGCTAGGTTTCCACCCAAAAGAACAGGAATTCCTATATGAAAAAGACACCTGCACCTGCATGTTCAGCATAGCACAATTCACAATTGCAAAGATATGGAATCAACCTAAGTGCCTATTAACCAATCAGTGGATAATGAAAATGTGATACACACCCCCTCCCACACACACGCACACACACACTCACACCATGGAATACTATGCAGCTATCAAAAAATAATAAAATAATGTCATGTGCAGCAACTTAGATTGAATTGGAGAACATCATTCTAAGTGAACTAACTCAGGAATAGAAAACAAAATACTGCACATTCTCACTTATAAGTGGGAGCTAAATCAAGGATATGCAGAGACATAGAAAATGGCAAAATGGACACTGGAGGCTTAAAAGGAGGCAAGGAAGCCGGGCTCGGTGGCTCAGCCTGTAATCCTGTGCCTTTGGGAGGCTGAGGTGAGTGGATTGCCTGAGCCCGAGGGTTCGTGACCCACCTGGGCAACTTGGAGAGACCTCATCTCTACAATAAATTGAAAATTAGCCGGGATGGTAGCGCATGCCTGTAGTTCCAGCTACTTGGAAGGCTGAGGCGGAAGGATCGCTGGAGCCCAGCAGGTCGAGGCTG